>NW_003214508.1:959061-971521 GCF_000006405.1 Perkinsus marinus ATCC 50983 | reverse complement strand
GTAGTAGCGACTAGTTCAAGGTCGAACGTGATACTCCATGTCAGGTTACCAGCGCTAAGATGCCTCATGCTAACGTCACTGCCCTCGCTTTCAGTGAGAATGGGTATCACATGGCGACTGGTAATTCCATCCTTTGGATATGATAGGGGGCATGAGGAAGCTTCCTTAGGTACCAAGGATGGCGAGATCAAACTGTGGGATCTCCGGAAGGCCACCGATTTTGCCACGCTTACCGCTGCTGGACCGGTAGAAGATCTCAGTTTCGATCATAGTGGTCACTACTTGGCCGCTGGTAAGATTGAATTGGAAGAGGAATGGGACGTATCATTTTCTTCCATGCAGGATCAGTGAAGGGCGCCGACGTGTATCACTTCCACGGCAAAACCTCCCTCTCTGAAGTGGCTCACTTCGATGCTACTGGCAGTGCCCTGGCTTGGTTGAATGATGCCACTGGATTGGTTGTGGCTGACGGCGCCGATGTGAAGACATATGGTCAGGCGTAGATGACATATTGTATTGGAAGAGTTACACTATACGTGAGGTCAGTTTCTTAACGCCACACTGACTATCGGCATTCATTATTGAATTGTGTTACACTAGTTCAATTGAATTGTGGCTTATAAAACTGGGGGAATGATATTTTGCACTACAGGATGCAATAATCTTACCTTGGGAGTTGCATCGCCGTCCCATGGCCCGACCTCGTTTATTTATTGGTGACAGCGATCCCTTTGTTCGCTCATTTTCCGACAGTAAAACTAGCAACCCAACAGTTATATTCGGAAATACGAATGAGGGGTTTACCTAACGCTACGATAGGTGAGGCAGCGTTTCCAGGTTAACAAAATGGTACACAGCGTTTAAACTCATCTCGACGGACCGAGCACAGAACAAGTCTCGAATAAAACAGATGAAAATGATCAAGTGTTGCATACTGCAGGGACCCCCTCAGTGAACTGAATCGTGGTCGACCCTGCCATCATCTTCCATTTAAGGACGACCTTGGGCCTGTGCAAATCTAGCCGTTCGACGCGCTATCAACTGCACATCGTAGGATATCAAAACATCCTCACATCAGTTACGTGCACATGCTCCATTTGGGAGAGATGTCCGCCTTTCAAGCATCAAGATATTTATCTCATGTGGCTGCCTTGAACGGAATCGGCTACCTGTATCTGCTGCGTTCCGTGATTGCTCTTTATCCTAGTCGTGCAGCCTCCGAGTCATTCATAAATGCGCAGCCGAATACAACGGCTCGATCCACCAACACGATACACTCGAACTTTGCCGCCAACGTCGAGGCAGATCTGTTCGCGCTATTCCATTAATTCTTCGGTTCAATAGTTTCCACTGGTAGTTAGGGGAGACCCAGGGGAGACCCCGGGTACTGAGAGGGCTGATTGGAATGCTTCTTAAGCGAGAATGATTTTGAACTGGGGGAAGCGAGAGTCGATAAAGCTCGACGATCAGGCATGCCTCTCAGCGGACTGGGTTTGGAAAACTAGCATGAACCTCTCATTAGGAGACAATTGAGAACGCAAGTTGCCGTGAGGAAGCAAACAAATATCACTGGTGATCTGGGAGGAGAAACGACGACGAATGTGACGACCTACTGCCATTATGGAGGTCACCATCACCACATAAGGGACATAATCAGCCAGTAGAGGATGATAGTGCCGACGATGATGGTGAGGGAACCAATACGGGAACGGCCGAAGGCGTTGGCCAGAGGGGGGCCAAGATGGGTCTGAGAGTCGATTCAATAGAAGGATAGCAGTACAAACTACATTAAGGTAAGCAATACTGGCACCAGCACCAGCCAGGAAGGAGAAGTTGCCGAGGAGGAGGCTGGCCACTGTCGCCAGGGGCATCGGCGCCAAAGAGTAACTGCGGGGGCGAATGCTCGTAGTGAATAGGCCGAGGTGGACTTGCCTATAAGCCGAGACCAAAGGGGCGTACTCGAGGGGTTTGGCATCCTCGGGGCCTGGGACGGGTGCCCCTAGGGATGGGGCATAGTACCTAGGGGGAGGGAATAAGGAGAGGAAAGGAGGCGGCCTGGAGAGAACCTGGAGTTGGGATCAGTAGCACCCAAGTATCGCTGGAAGATTATTATGAGGAGCGGTACGCCAGTCATGCCGCTTATCATCATCATAGACCCCGACATGAACACCGCTACGGGAGTGGACAAGGACACATTGGTAATCATCGTCACAATAGCCATGGCCAGGACCTGATCGTGAAAGTGGGAAGACTATGACCATCTGCTGGCCTACGGATAGGAGTAGGATTATGCTAGGCCCAACAAAATCAGGGTGCTCCATAAGGGACCGGTTAGGGCCGCTGCCCATGCCCATCGACACCCCTTGACGTAGCCTGGACGACACCTGAAGACGGCACAACTACGAGGAGGAGGATGATACGATGACTGCTTACTGTCTCTGGATCTGCTTTGAAGTATTGTCCAACGCCGCGTATGCCCTGGAATCGGCCCAATACTCCAACAGCGCCCCCTATCAAGTTTTGGGAGGTATTCGAGGCGAATGATGGGGGACCAAACCTGACCCCAGGATTCGACGAGTGCCGGCCAAAGAGAGCCTCCACTCTTACCGACTCGTGCCAGCATTGCTGACCACGCTCCTAGCATTGCCGATCTCGAACTGCTCGACTCCCCGGCCCATAGATCCATCTACAGATCAAGTGATTCAAATATAGGGACAAATACATCCATTACCAGGCCGAGGTTGAGTTTGCTTTTGTTGTTGTTGTTTATTCTGCTGCGGTGTGCCCGACAGGTTCACAGTCGTAGTGGTGTTAGGCCTATCGTTCAAACGCATGTCCGCTGACGTATCATCTCGAGCGCTGGCAGTGGAATCGGGAGTGCCTATGAATCCACCACAAAGCATAACAGACGTGGAATGTGAGCGTCAATGATGTCAGATCTCCATATTATAAGAGCCCGTGTGTAGCAACATAGAGCATTTCCTCAAATATTAGTGGTACCCACCACTAGATTTCTCCCCGTCAGATTGGAATAAGTCGCTCATTTGAGGCTCCCCTTCAGTCGGCCTCTCCCACTGTGTGATGCCTCTTGCGGCACAGTGATAATACCTAGCAATGCAGAGAGTGGTCATCAGAGCCGATGGTAGTACTCATCCTACGGCTTCCCCTCAGGGGTGTGGTATTCTTTCCAACCAGCAGGTAGTGGATTGGCCTGGGACATTACTCCAAAACTGATGCAAAAACCACATCTTGCTTGCGTTCAAGTTTCCCAACTCAAAAGCTTCGCAATGTTCCGAGGAAATTCTGGAAGGAACAGAGTTATGGTAAGACATGGTCACCATATACAAATACGGCCAAGCTGTTGATAGAAGCAAACAACAACAACAATAACAATAACAATAACACTAACAATAGCAATAGCAATACTAACAATAACAATAACAATAACAATAACAATAACAATAACAACACTATGATTACTACTGTTGTTACATAGCACACCTACAAGTACCTGGTAGCAGTCTCCTAAGGCGAGTAGAGTAAGCCGACCCTACGTGTTCTTCCCATTGGCGATGACCTGTTGATATGTAACATATCAATGGTCATCATACATCACATATCATCATATACATCAACATATCATATGTTCCCGACCTTACAATGCATACCCTGGACCTCACGATTGAGCACAACCCGCAGAGTGTCGAAGTAGGCTGTACTACCGATAAGCAGTATCTTCCTCATCTCACTGGACAAGAACCCGAGCCTGGGAAATCCTCGTTCTTACTACCCTTGTCGAACTCTGGGTACCCTCCTAAAAATGATACATCAGCTCCACTCCGCTGTTGCCCTCAACCAGGAGTCGATGAGCCCTCGATACGTATGGGACAAGAGTTGTGACGTAGACTGTACAGTGGCCAAGAGCATAACAAGCGTAGCAACACAACAATATCGACGGGTTTGGCCATGGAACAACAACGATGGAAAATCGTAAACGCATCTGATAGCTCAGAGAGGCTCCCATGTGAAGTACTTATCAACTCAACGTAGGCTATTGATGGAAGTGGTCATCTACGGCATCCTGCATAGTGACATGATTGGTCTTCACCGAGTAGCCGTACCAAGGGATATCCAGAGTTCTGCATATGAGAGGGCACCGACAGCCTGGGAGGCTAGGGTGAGACGGCCACACTGGTGCGGGGTTGAGTAGCGACCTTATAAATTTATGGTTTGATCCTACCCGAGTATGAACGCGTCTGATGACAGTGCCGAGCGTGTTCCTAACGACATCACTATGTAGAGCATAGGTGAAAGAGACATGGTTTATACCTTCGCAACACTAGTATACGATACAGGAGAAGGGCTGGCCTAGGCTAAGAAGAGCAGCAGCACCTCAGAACCTGGACTACTACTCGACCACAGTTCTCCCGAGAATCATCCATTACACCCACGTCGAGTAGGACGGCTCGGAATCTAGCAACCTAGTGGACTCCCAGAGCAGGTGTATTGGGAAGAAAACTGAACCGCGTCATGACTATGCTTGGATACCTCTACCCGGATAAAGCTCCTCTCCTCCTTCTCCTCCCCTTGCACCCTATAGTTGTTAGCATTCAAACAGACGGCACAAGACGGTAAGCTGATGTTGGAATGCACCGCGGCGCTGCCTTTTCCAGAGACCTCTGAAACGTGAGAGTAACATCCTCCGCAGCAACTAAGATGTCAATGGATGGAGCCACTAGATAGAACACATTCGGAACTTGCGGTTGCTCCATTCGAATAACGATAAGCCTACGTCGTTGACATGATACGACAGTGGAGCGATGAGGAGCCAACAGTCCCTAACCGAGTGCCTCATCGAAATGGTGTAAAAGCTTGACAGTTCTTGACCATCTCATTCTGGCCATGCGTGGAGGTATTGTAGAAGTGAAGTTGTGATGGAGATAGATACTCGTCCTAGGAACATCTCTAGCCTGATCAATGGAGGCCCCCGATTTCGAACCCTGTCGTATTGCGTTGAATACAGTACGGCAATACGGTCAGGGTGTGGTAAGCTCCTTTGAGGGCAGCCACCCACTGTAAAGAATACTCGTCTAGCAGTCGACTGATTGCTCTGAAAGGTCTTTATCATATTAAAGTGTAAGATACCGTAGGGTTACACCACAGTACCATTTCTGTTGGTCAACAATATCAGTAATGTTCTCCACCTCTTACGTTGTAGGCACCCTCGAACACGTCTCGACGCTGTAGGCTAGCCTGGGCCGCGGTGTTGGCACAGTAGGAGCCTTGCCGACTTGCGCCTACTTGCCATAACTCAACGGCTTTTACACGGATGGCGATGATGAGAGCAGCAATCAATCGATCACAGTGAAATGCCTCACCTATGCAGCTGTACTTCTCCTATGCTCCGCTGTATTCTTCGTCCTCAGCCGCCTACCGCCCAGCAAGGCTTATCCTGTTGTTCGCGCGGCGCCGTTTACTCTCATGTATGTGATCTCGTGGCGCTGTGGTAGTTCTCTGTGATGGTGTTACTACTGTTCATTACCTTCAATATCGTCTCAACTCTCCTATCGCCTCGTACGTTTTTTCACAGCAGGGTAGTATTGTATGATGATGCTAGTAGGGCTTCTTTTTTCTGGATCTGCATGGACTCATGGATCCGACAGCATCAGCAGCTGACAACCCCATAGTGGGCAAGGGACAACCCGACATCGCTACCGTCGATACGGACCCGCCACTGGTGGTCCCCGAGGGGGAGAGAGCGCTTTACACTCGGGTGTTTTTTCGGTAGGTTTTACCCGCAACCGCAGTTTTTTTTGCATATATCGTCCGCGCCCCTCAGGTGTGTGGTGCCTCAAGAGTATGCATCTAAGCTGAAGGAAGATAACGGCAAAGTAGTATGCCGGTCTGGCATAGGCCATAGTGGTATGGTCAGGTAGTTGTAGTTGGGGACGGTGGAGCATTGGGCCATTGGGACCATCGCAAAGGCATCGAGCTCTTCACCCAAGAGGACATGTTCCCATGCTTTTATACTGTGGAACCTATGAAGTTCCAAACTAAGTAATGCTGATTTCTGGGAGTGGTCCGGTTGGGATGCGTATCGTCTTGGCTCTTAGAGTCTGTGTCTCCTATCAATACGCCTTGGTGACCCAGGATGGTGATTTGTTCACCTATATTGACAAGGAGAAAAGAAGTATGGTACCAACCGGAGGGGAAATGACTGTGAGTCCTCTGCATATCACCGCGTTGATGGAACCCTGCTCGTGACAGATCGAGGATGATTTTGGTATGTATCGTAATGCACTGCACCCAGAGGATGTGTCCTCACTCTTTGACGATCGGTCGTCGAGTGTTGAGGCACCTAGTCAGAGTTCACAGACCCCCGAGGGCAACGCTCACATTGTACTGAACATAGAGTGCTTATTGGTACTAAACCACAGTTCGTTGTAGTTGTTCGAGCAGAGGATGGCCGCTATTCGTTCTCTGGACTCCTTCCCGCCCTTGGAGAGCAACAATGGTGTCATCATGGTCAGCTTTGAGCTCCCTGTGAAAGTAGAGAAAGTCGATGGTGAGTGAGCCGATGTCGATGGTGTTAGTGTTTGCTGTATTCCTGTGCTGGATGCTGTAGGGAAATGGGTGGCCAGAGCATCGGTATCGGGCAATGTGATCCCTTCTATGTACAAACTGCGGCATGAGTACCCAGTCAGGGTCATGTTTGTTGGCTGGCCTGGAGTGCATGTGAAGGATTATGCGGACCAACGAGAGGTGATTTCCCCACTATCATTTTACGGTTTTTCAATCGGAAATGTTGTTCTTGTTAGATTCGCGAATTACTGTTGGATTACGACTGCATACCTGTTTTCCTCGCTGAGGATCTCTACCACAACTTCGTCAACTTCTGTGACAGGTGATTGGACTGCCGCTTTTCTCTTGATAGGTCGCATTCGACTCGTAGGTTCCTGTGGCCCATCTTCCACAGTGTTGTTATGTCGTTCGTGTCGGATGAAATTCCTCGGCCCTTTGACCTCCAGCAATGGGCTGCCTATCAGACTGTTAACCAGAAGTTCTCAGAGGTGATCCCCTTCAGTCTTAGCGTGCTTGTGATGATCGAATTCAGGTCGTGTGGGCCGCATGTCGAGAGGATCAGGATATGGTCTGGATTCATGATATATATCTACTACTCATGCCCATGTACTACGCGTCAATGCTAGCCTTGCTACCTGCGCCTCGAATTGGCTGGTCTCAGGCTGGTCGGCAGGAAATTGCCTACAGCCAATGTTGGCTTGTTCCTTCATACGCCGTTCCCGAGCTCGGACCTGTATAAGTGTCTGCCTGTGAGAGAAGAGCTCCTCAAGGGGATGCTCTGTGCGGACCTGGTTGGGTTCCAATTCTTCGAATATGAGAGGTGAATCTAGTAGGACCGCCGGGGTGGTCGGGTATGTCTTTGTGTTAGGCATTTCCTTACAAGTTGCAAGAGGATACTAGGGCTTGACTACCACTTTAAGAAGGGAGGATTCGTCTCTGTTGAGTAGGCGGACCTATACCTCAGCGATGATGATGTTTACTTTGTTGTCGGTAGTTACTTAGGAAGGGAGGTTGCTCTCAGAGTCGGGCATGCTTGTATGCATTATGACTATACCATGCATAAAATGCAGGAGCCCGCGGTATGTAGCTCTAGCAGCCCTGTGATTCGACTCCATATTGAAGTGTTAGGTCGTTGAACGGGCCCGAGCCCTCCGAGCCCACTACGGTGACAACGTTATAGTGTATGCCTCAGTTGATCGGTGAGTTAGCCTAGGGCCTGCCTTCTCGTAGTGATTAATGACTGTTGGATGCTTAGGTGCGATCGTCTGTCCGGAATCGGTTTGAAATTCCGAGCATGGCGGTTGTTTCTAGAGCAGCACCCTAACGTTGTTGGAAGGGCCGTACTCCGACAACATGCTTATGTGCCCAAGACTCACTCAGTTGAACTGGCTCATAAACTGTAAGCTCAAGTGCTCGAGGCCTATCACGAATGTAACCCCTTAGGGCATGCGAATTGAAGGAGATAGCAGCGAAAATAAACAAGCAGTTTGGAATTGAAGGTAGTCTTCATATGGACCTCTCCTTCGCCCTCATTATCTCTCCTAGTCATTCACTTCGAGTCGGGCCCACTCAGTGCTGTCGATCGTATGGCTTTGTTGAGAGTTGCAGATGTTATATTGGACACTAGCGTGAAGTCCGGTCTCAATTTGGGTAGGTCTGCCGTAGTCTTCGGGCGCCTCATCATCAGGAGTTCTATTGCAGTCCCGTTCGAGTACTATGTGGCCCGTGCTGCACTATCACCAACTAGTCCGACCAACCTCAGAGGGGCGGTCATTTGCAGCGAGTTTTCGGGTTGTTCCCGAGTCCTTATTGGCAGTCTTAGTGTTAACCCGTGGAATACCGACAAGCTTGTCTCAGCCATTCAAGATGCCAAACACATGCTGGTAGGAACATACCCTCACTGCTGGCTCAGTATCACTCCATGTAGGGTACTCCGGAGCTTGCCGAGCGGTTATATCGCGATACAGCGTACGTGTCAAGTCATTCGCTGCTTACATGGGCGGAGGATTTCCTATGTGACCTACGGCGGGCACAGAAGAAGGCTGAGATGATGTACATCACTTATGGATTCGGAGCTAATTTCCGGTGGGTCATTGGTCTTTGATCATTGTGGGTTGATGACGATAGTAGCGCTCTAGGTTGATGGGGCTGTCTGAGGACTTTCAAAGATTGGAACATGATGAGATCCTTGCTGCTTATAAGAGGTCCAAGTTTAGAGTACTGTTTTTGGATAATGAAGGTAGCTGTTCTCGCATTGAAGGGTGTTTGCTGTGATGTTGTATAGGCACACTATGCTCGACATCGTATATCTCTCGGAATGCTTATGGTTCCCCTCGTGCCTCCTCTGGGCAGATCCCGAGCTCGTCTAGTGAAGGAGAACTGACTAATCTACATATGCATGGTAGTCCACCGAGTGAGAAGGTCCTCCAGATGCTGAGGTGGGACAAGCTCGGTGTAGCTGCTTTACGTGATGTTGTTGTTGTTGGTCAGAGTCATTTGCCGAGACCCTCGTAATGTAGTAGTCGTCCTGAGTGGTCGGAGCCCTGACCATCTCGAGAAGTGGTTTAGCAGTGTAGATCACATAGGTAGGTCATCAAGATTATTTCTCGATCGTACTTCCCCGGTGTTCTAGGTCTCGCTGCTGAGCATGGGTACTATTATCAAGTACCAGCCCTCAATGGTCCGGACTACCAACAGGGTACCACTCAATCTTCACATCGTCATTGGGAATGCCTGCTCAGTGAGCTCGTGGTGGCTTATTGCATGTGGTACTTGCTTTGTCTCTTGTTCAGGTGATAGTTATGCATCTGAAAAGGACGACACGTCTTGGAAGGCTATAGCGATGGAGTTGATGAAACAGTGGGGGAACCTCACTCAGTCAGGTCTAGGATTGTGAATGGCTGCTAGGTATGTGGCCCGGACCCAGGGATCGTATATCGAGTATAAGGGGTCGGCCTTGGTGTGGCAGTATGGTGATGCTGATCCTGATTTTGGACAGTGGCAGGCCAAGGAATTGGCCAACAGCTTGGAGGAACTCCTTGACACGTAAGTTCGGTCCGGAGACTCTCAGCAGCTCAGTAGGCCCTCAAGGTACAACGTGGAAGTGGTTTGTGGTAAGGGCTATGTTGAGATTAAGGTGAAGGGTGTCAACAAGGGTATAGCGGCGCAGATTATATTGCAGAGGCTCTCTAGCATTCGGGGCCAACCCGACTTTGTGAGCAGCTCAAGTTTGTACTTGTTGGATAATGACGTATTATTCAGGTCCTCGCAATGGGAGATGACCAGTCTGATGAACTCATGTTCGAAAAATTGAAGAGTCTATACGAGCCCAAGTCGTCTCCTATTCCTCCACACATGGATAGTACGATGGGCGCCACTCAGGTGTCTATTTCACTATTGTCGTGGGCAGGTCCTAGGCCTCATCCACCTTCACCGACTGCATCTTCTGGCAGCTCTGTGGAACGGCCCCACCGAACACTCGGGCTTAACTCGGGCAGCATTCATCGCGATCTCAACCAGTTGGGGACGGGCCTCCGAAGGTATTGGTATGGGCTGGGTTGATTCGATCCTAGGCGGGCTGCTTAGGCCACCCTTCAGCACGACACCGTCATCAAAGGCGGGTCAAGCAACAGTATGGAAGAAGGAAGGTGGTAATCTTGGGCTGCTGGCATCGCATGGGACCAGCACTAGACGCCCGCAAGGCGAGGCATTGTCGATCCAACAGCACGGGAAGGGCGCTACTGAGGTCTTCACTGTGTCTGTTGGGAAGAAGCCTAGTCATGCGAAGTAAGTGAGATTTGTTATTTACCAGAATACATTATCCTACCACTACAGGTGGTTTGTGGCTGATACGCATGAAGTTTCTGAAGTGTTGGCCTCTCTTGCTACGGCTTCATCATCGGCGGCTTATGCAGGGTACTTGTATATCTTCGATGCGGGTGTATAGCTATTGTAGTAGGTATGAAGTACTCAGTTCGAGTACGTGCCCAGCATGGGGACGTCAATTGAACCCGTGTGAAGTTAGCCGGTCCGGTGGGGTTGCGTTGGGCAACGGCTATGCTGAGCAGTACGAGGGAAGTCCGGAAAGCTATATGTTCTCATACGACGAGAACTTCGAGGAGCAGGAACTTTTCATGAGTCGTGGTGACTTTGGTGAGGAAAGCGGCGAAGATAGCGAGATGGCTGAGCTTCGTCAGTATTTATATTAACCTTAGCCTATTTGTCCCACTCATGAGCCTATAGGACACTACGGTGTCACAGTGATTGCTTAAGATCATTTTTTGTGAAGTGCTTTTGCTATTATACTATTCCCATGATTACCATATGTACAACACTATCGCGGCTGTCCTCGACTAGGTATTATTCGTACACAGGTCTAAGGCTCTTTCCACTCTCGCGACATTTTTGAGACCATTTCCCTTTCAGCACACAGTGTTTATGTTAGCATGGGGATTATGTACTTTTGCAGCGTGTTGTCGTCGATTGTTGTTGTGAACGATCCTTATGAAGCTCGTACGGTTCCTGCAGAAGCTCAACTCGGAGACAGTTACTGTGGAGTTGAAGAACGGCACTGTAGTTCATGGGACCGTCACTGGTGAGTCCACTGTTCGATACGAGTGTTTGAGGTTGTATGACGATAGGTGTGGATGTGTCGATGAACACGCATATGAAGAACGTGAAGGTCACAGTGCGCGGCCGCAACCCAGTGGGCATGGACCATTTGACCATCCGCGGTACGCTATAGAGTCGGCTACAGTTGTGTACTGGGGGGGTTGTGTCAGGTAGCACTATCCGTTACTTCATCCTCCCCGACCATATCCCTCTGGACACCTTACTGGTAGTAGTCGAGGTGCTCTGTTTGATCATGCACTCCTCTTGTAGATCGATGATGGCCCGAAGAATAAGGCTGCTCGCGAGAGAGGTTTCGGTAAAGGGAAGGGCAAGGGAAAGGGCAAGGGTAATGCGGCTTGCCTTGTTTATGGTGTAGGTGCAGATGTTATGTTGGTCAGGTAAGGGCAAGGGTAAAGGTGCCCGATAAGCGTCTAGGGGGGGGCAGCGGCGGACTGGAAGTAGAATAACGTTAAGCCTCGACTTGATCGATCTCTCATGTGGGAGTACTCGACCGGTATACACCATTGCTGTTGCCACTCAATACAGGGCACTAGTCCGTTAACAGCTCGTACCCTACACTGACGATGGGGTCTCGTTTGGGCTTGCATATTGAGTTGAAGTCGTGAATTATTAGTTTGGGGTTGGACAGTTGTTGGGCGTATATCATGACGGAGCCTTTTCCTATCCGGCCGAGCTTATGCTATTCTGTGGAGGATTGGCGGCGGCTCGAGGCTGAGGACCACGTCCTTGGTACCATGTTGGGGACCATCCCGAGTGACGCTCAGCAGAATAGCAGGCTGGGTCTTCCGATGGTGTATCTGGATAGTAGTACTACGATCACAGAGCCACTTCATAGACGTGATGTAGTGGCTCGCCATTTGGCGGGCAGAGGTCTGTGGGTTTGCGTGCAGCCTAACTACGGCAGTGATTTGGTGGTGTACCTAGAAAACCCGAGGAAGAGCCATAGTAATTGGCTAGTGCATGTGGTAGATGCTGGTAAGGGCCCTTCGTCGAGGGAGCTGGTACTGTGGAGACGAGTGGCCGAGGGGGTCAAGAAGGCGTGTGTGGTGGCGGTAGTAGAAGGGCATGAAGTTAAGGGATATTGGGCGATAGCTAGGGGGGACCCGAGGGAGAAGGGAAGGGGTTCGGAGGAGGAGGAGGAGGAATATGATGCCGTATTGGATGATTAGCATCGACAGATAGCAGTTCCTCAGAAGTGTTTATCAGCTTTCACCTGAGTTGACATGTTGTGTAGAGTAAATCACCC
>NW_003214508.1:957369-958961 GCF_000006405.1 Perkinsus marinus ATCC 50983 | reverse complement strand
AGCTGCTTCACCGTGAAAAGAAGGATTCGAAGGCACAACTCCACATATTCGTCAGTTCTCAGGCTCAATCAATTACTAATATTATTAGTCTGCGTTGTGGAGCTAAGAGCAACTGATTTCCCTGAGATCACTTAACCAGTAAAGTGTGTCTATACGAGGATAATGGTCCTCCCATACACAGCAGCAACCCATCGCAGGAATGTGGTCATACTATGGACTTCTCAGTAAGGAGTTCTTGATGGTGTTGGATACCGTTGCTGGCGCACGTCTCCCACTATGTAGTGAACAGTCGGGCGGAGCTTCACATGCGCGTTTGCAACGCGCTCGGAATCTGCCCTCCCGAGTTGAGTACGGCAATGAACTGTATGGTCAACGTCTGGTAGAATGCATGGTTCCTTACAATGGGATATTATAGTGGGATGGAGCAGGCCGCCTAATAGCGGGTGGCGTAAGGGCCTCCTGCGGTCGCTCCAGGATTTTTTGGTATGATCTGTGGTATACTTTCTGTTGCGTTGTTAGTCTCTTGTGACATCTTAGAATTATCCAAAAGGACTCTGTGCTTGGTGCTTGGGTGGCGCCGCACCACTGCACTGCAGGGCGTGAGCGCTGTGCGCTCAGTGCATGTACTACCAAATTTTTGGGCCATTTTGCGTGATTCCTGGTCGCGCGGAATTTTGAGCAGGAAAACCGAATGATTCATTCAGAATGAAACATTGACGAATCCATTCTTGTTCTCTCGTATAGTATGTTTTAAAATTGCGCCGCAAACTAAACTTACCTCTGAGCAAATTGGACGACTCGACCGAAAGTAATTTACTTGCCATAACACTGCATATCCAAACACAACAAAGTGGCTGAGATTTTGAAATGATTGGGACCCATGAATAACAATGAAATTTGACTGAGACCCAATCAAGAAACGTTGGGCGAGCTGACAATAAAAGTACCATACAAATGCTAAATAGAAGATTTCAAAGTTCAAGCGTTTCGACGAATGACTTCCTCATGCCACTGCAGTACTCAGAGGCTTGAAAGTTGCCCTGCACAAAACACTAACAGAGAAAGACTGGGGAGGTGTCGTTACTGGATCAACCAGAATATCGTCCATCTCCTGGGTAATCTCTGTCCCGTTCTCGTAAGACATGCTAGTTTCCCAAACAAATGTTGTATGATCTTCACTCAATGACAAGTCGAATACTCGAACCCCAGGATGCTCAGCGATCGCTAAGACATGTAAGAGATTCTCGCATTATACTACGATAACTTCGCATTATTACCTCCACTGTAACCACCATATCCACTTTTCCTGCCATAGCCAATCCTGATCTTTCCATCGATGAACTTGGCATCGACCATGAAGTCGTTGTTGTGGTTATGGCCGTGGGATATACCCGTTACATTGTGTCGAATAGCAGATGTAAAGATTCCTGATGAGATCCCATACTTGGTATAATATGGTCTGAGTTATAATGGCGGAATCGCAGACAGGGGTGGTGACAATTTCCCAGCGAACAAAGAATCTGGTTTCCACTGGAGTTTAGGTCGTGAGAATCATCCTTGTATATCGATCGTGTAACGTTGTCTCAATATCT
>NW_003214508.1:954157-957269 GCF_000006405.1 Perkinsus marinus ATCC 50983 | reverse complement strand
AAGGATAGTTGGGACCTTCTTCATAAAACAAGGTTTCATTTGTGTAAATCGTGGGGATAAACCCGACCTTCAGAGCGCTGGATAGCAAACTGCCGGATGGAAGTCTGAAGAAAACGTCCATCATTGATGTTCCTTTTTCAAAGGCTCTATAGATATATATGACTGGGTGGTTGCTGACTGTTTTGACTTGGGAGACCACGCACCCATAAATTTTAAAGTAGTCAAGCACTCTAGCGAAAAGCGATCTGAGCCTGCCAGGGGACCGCTAGACAACTACAACTTCCATCGATGTGATTGGGATCTGTTCAGAGATGAGCTGAACAAGAAGCGAGAGCAGATCTCAGAAAATGGTATTAGATCCGATCGAGAGTTGTATCAGAGGGAATGCACGCTGATCAAAAATCTGCAGTCAGCCGCGAGAAGTGCGACTCCGCTAAGAATGGCGGAGGGGTCCGGGGGTAAAGGGATATGGTTTGACAATGAGCTGCGGAAAATGCGCAGTGCATTGAAGCGGGCAGAGAGGAAGAGGGAAGGCTCTGAGCGCAGGAGGATAAGGAGTGAATATAGGAGACTCCTCCGAGAGAAAAAAGAGGCGAGTCTTACAAGGTATTTGGAGGACCTGGGAAGAGGACCACTATCACGCCTCTTCGAAGCCATACGACCATCTACATCTCGCTCTCAGCCTAGACTTCTGGAAAACGACTTGTCAATTAGAGACACTGCTGAGCGAATCGCAAACCACTATATAGGCAGCGTGAATGTGGAAGGAAATCACAATAACGAATCGAGCATAAGCGATGGGGAGGGAATACCATTTGAGGTGTCGAAGAAGGAGATCGAAGAGCTGATAAAGAGCCGGAGTTCGCGTTTCTCGGCCGCTCCTGGCATGGATGGTCTGCGACTTAGACACTGGCATGAGAGCCCTGGATGGGTGAAGCGGGAGCTTGGAAGAATAATAGGATACAGTGTAGCAAATGGAGTCCTGCCGTCGACATGGAAACACTCGAAAGTCATATTGCTAGACAAACCAAATCGCGATAGGAAAAGTGTCAAATCACTGCGCCCTATTTCCCTTTGTCCATCAATCTCCAAAATTGCCGAGTCGTACGTGCGGAAAGACTTGAGAGAAAGTATGTATTCGTTGAGCTTCGCTGGGCGTCAACACGCATACATTGAAGGTAAAAGCTCTCTGGAGGTTGTTGGATCGAGTGTCAAATGGATCGCTTCGCGAAGAAGATGGGCCATCTTGTCTCTCGACTTCTCGAATGCGTTTGGGGAAATAGGCCACGACTCAATTATGTCCAGCTTGGAGAAACTCCGGGTAGCGGACAGGACTCGAAAATGGATACATAGATGGCTCTCTCAGCGCACAGCCGAAGTGCATTATGGCTCGGAGGTGGTAACTCGCGAGTGTTTTCCTGGGAAAGGAACACCACAAGGCGCACTATTATCGCCTTGGATCTTTGTCTTGGGCACTGAATCAATAGGAGAGGCAACAGAAAAGTATGTCAGGACCTTGTCAGGAGTCGAGGATTGCTCCTGGAAAGCATTTGCGGATGATTCGTACCTCTACATATCGTGGAAGGCAGATGTAGGAGACGAGCTAATGCGCAAGTCTATAGACGATGCCATTGTGTTCATTGCAAGGGAGGCCGCTGAAGCCAAGTTGATATTGGAGCCTGCGAAGACATCTATCTTGACAAACCAAAGGGAAGCGTTTAAGGATGTCAATGGCTATACCGATGCGCTGAAGCAACTCGGTGTCACACTAACTCCTAGTCTGGACTTCAAAGCTCATGTCGAACGGAGGATAGCATTAGCCGAGCAAGTAACCAACATGACAGTAAGGCACTTGAAACTTAGTCTAGGTAGGAAGTTTGGTGTATCCGCTCGGTGTCTTCTGGAGATTTACAACAAAGTAATTGTTACAATTGTACAGTACCCATAATACTGTATGGACATGAAGTATGGGGTGCTCGAATCGCGAGCAAGACATATAGGCAACTGTTCGATAGGGCAGGAAATGACTTTCTCAGGAAGATGCTGCGTGTTCGTCAGAGTACACCGGTCGGAATTCTGTATCTCAGCTCGGGCGCCACTCCTCTATCGGAACTTGTGATGAACAAAGTTGTAATGGCTCATTATCATCGAGAAGCCGTAACAAACTTCCTAACACCCCGGGCAGTTAAGAAGCGCGATAAGTTCGAAGATATGCTTAGAGACCGAGGGTTTCCCAACTCATACAGAGGAGAGAAGCTTATCTCACTGGGATTGATAAATCCTCTTGAAGGGAGCCAGCAGTCTAGCTCTGTGGTCGAAATATCAGGCTCTCGAGAGTGTTCGGCTGCAAGTGTTAACAGGTTGATATCCTCCGTCGCATTGGCCAACGACGAGATGGTTATCTTTACGGATGCATCGAAGGTGGACAAGAAGGATTACCAGTCAGCGAGCGCCGCTTTCGTTGTGTATGGGGAGAGCGGGATAAGTGATTGTCAGAACTTATTAGGAACATATCGATTCAAATTGCGAGATGAGTGTAGTGCCCTGCAAGCTGAACAAGCAGGGATCTGCCTTGCACTACGTTATTTCCGTCGAACTGTGAAAGCTCAGAGCTCGCCGTATCGGACTTTGCATATTGTGAGCGACTCAAAAGAAGCTTTACGTGCGCTATTGAGAAACAAAATGAATGAGATAAGTCGAGAATGCATTAACATCTGTCTTAGCCTGAGAAATCTTGGTCGCTGTGTGACGTTTCATTGGTGTGGGGGATCAACTAGCTTTCCGGGAATCCAGCTAGCAGATCTCGAGGCAAGGAAAGGCAACATTGATGGAGCGCCTCCCAAGCTGGAGATCATGTCGCCAATCCAGGAGACTCGCCGCAAACTTGAACGAGCCATGGAAGGAGTAGTCATGCAAATGGTAGGACGTCTTTCGGCAACGCTTCGCCAGCCTTCGCTAGCGAACGCCAGCGGAAGATTGTGCAGGATGTTGTACTCGCAGGTAACTGTGGATTTTTTCTTCAAGTGCTATCAGGACACTCTGAGATTTTGAAAGGGTACACCTACATGTCTGGAAGGGAAAACTGGACAAACATAGACAGAGAATGCACTAA
>NW_003214508.1:951539-954057 GCF_000006405.1 Perkinsus marinus ATCC 50983 | reverse complement strand
CTCGCGTCCTGATTCTATGGATACAGGCATTCCGTACAGCTTGCCGAGGTGCAGTCATCTGAACTCTGTTAAGAGCTGGGGGAGTAGTTTAATTGTTGGAGTGGCGGTCAATTGGCAATCAGCTACAAGCAACGTCGTCAATTTAACGATTGTACGCGAGTTGGGCAGAGTTAGGCCAACTCATCGTCAATTGACCACTACTCGCCATGGTGAGTGAGGTTATCGTAGATCCAAGCCCTCCCACTCCACCAAGACATTGACTTTGTACTACTACTCTATACTTCGGTCCCATACTAATACTCTGTAATAAGCCAGAGCTCAGACATGCCACGTCGGATCCTTCCTACATTGACCGGACTGCTTGCCACAATGGAGCACTCGGCCACATCGCCGTTGAACTGAACGATCGTGTTTCAAATACGACAAATACGGTAATTGTCTTATAAGGTCGTCACTGTAGTGATTGTCCGTGAGTTACGTTGAGTTAGGTCAACTCCTTGTCATTGCAGTTGATGACCACTCATTATAAGGAATGACGATATCGTACATTCAAACATGACTGTATCGAATGACGGATCACGCCAAACACTTCAGAAGATGATAGTGTACTGAAGATGAAGATAAAGATGATTGAACGGCATAGATATCTTCCTGTCAATGTATGCAGCTCGTAACCATTCTCAGGCAGGATAGAACAATACACAATACCATTAGAAGCTCACATTCCTGACATTACCAGGTTATCGAACTCCGACTTACAGCTAGGTGGCCGACCTTGTATGACATAAGTCATCAAGCTGACAGGGCGCAAGCCGAGCAAATACAGTAATGTTTGATGATGAGTGATTATGCTTGGTTCAACGATACGAGCTGCATAAACTCCCCAAGAAACAGAGAATGCTCGATCCAGGCTGTGCCTGGCAAGCTCAAAGCTGCGACTTTCGCTGTATCAGCACAATGTTCTAACCAATCGAGCCAAACCAACTTCGATGCTCAGTACAGTGTGTTCCAAGTGTTGCAACAAGAAACGTTGTGCTACCCGCATCACGATACCCACTTGTAATCGCAGGCTTTCTCGTGATGCTGACACACGGCTGTGGTCATGAGCACTAAAGACGCGTGGCTGAAGCCAGCTCATCACGTCAACGGTATGCGAAAAACAAAATTTTCACCGATCTCTTGAATACCGTCTCTGGTGGAAGACCACTGGGTTTACCGCCTTCCGACGAGCAATAATCAGAAAATGGAGACCACTCTGTGAGGCAGAATATAATCAAACCTCCCGATCAGAGACTGGAAAACTCGTGAGCGATGCTCGCTTTTTACAGCGGTAGTGTGACAGACCCAGGCTGATCCACTTCGCTCAGACCATTCCATCCCCGCACAATTACTATCATTCGATTAGTATCTCTAGTGGGCAAAGGCACTCCTGAACTGTTCTCCGCGGAAATCCACTTGACGCCCTAGTATGAAGTGATCACTGAGCTCAAATACAAATGTACAAACTCGCAAAAAGCTTTAACAGTGAAAAATGATTAGTTACGAGAATAAATATCAACGGCCTTGCGCAGTGTTCCAAGGGAAGGACGGAATGGAGCTTTACCCCTATCTGTCCGTAGTCGTGGATTGGACTTCCGCTGTCCACCTTTCAACGTCTTCGAATTGACCAGTGATGATCCAATTGCTGATTCCGGAGCGTTAAAGAAGTCCTCGTCGGTACAAGGAGCCCCATAAGCTGCTCCTGAGTAGCTCACCAACGTCCCGATCTTCGATACGCTCGCGGAAACCTAGCCACAGAAGTGCGAATAAGAAGAGAATCGTCTCACTGAAATTCCATCATGGAGAACCACCATCGGACATAATGATATCTTTTCCGCGAATGATACTTCGTACCTGTTTGAGCGTTGTTGTAGTTGACTTCAAGTTCCTATTAGATGCAGCAAGTTTCCGCTGCAGTTCCCCCGATCGGCGCTTCTCTTCCCGGAGCTCCGCATGCAATCGCTCCAGCTCGTTGCGCAAGAATGCGTTAGCGTGTCTTAGATCCGAGATGGTCAAATCCCGAGCGGAAATCTGGCGGCAGGAATCAATAAACGCGAGCTGTTCCACGGACTCAATATAGCCACCTGGGCTTCAGCATCTGTCAGTTCCCTCTGCAGGCAGTACACATTGGTAGTGCTCATGCCAGCCATCGAGCGCCCTTGGTGAACTCTGCCTGCTTGTCTACGGCGACCTCTAGGCCAGTCGCCACACGTAGCCTCAGACCATGCTGCTGCAGACCCAATTCGTGTGACCTGCAAGATTCACAGAGTATACCATCATTGGAGTCACGCTAGGTGCTGAATCGATTCGCCAATGACGAGCTAGCGAAGCGAAGCAAATATGTCTGTACAAAAGACTCGAGTCGTCATCACACCTCGGTTGATATCAGCTCGACATCGCGTGCCAGCTTCGATAAGATATCCACATCATTGGTCAACTTCTGTGTGAGTTTACCCGACGTCCCGCTCTCGAACGGTGG
>NW_003214508.1:946893-951439 GCF_000006405.1 Perkinsus marinus ATCC 50983 | reverse complement strand
TATCAAAACCAAGAAAATGATCGAGATGACGACAAATGCCAGTTTTTGCAGCGAAGTAAACTTCATTTGCTTCGCGTCTGATCCCTTGAAGACAACTCGCGTGAGAGGTGGAGGTTCACCTGAAATTCAATGTCCCGTCATAGGGCTTTTAGACGAGGAGCTCACTCTCGTTCCACTGATGAAGCCAGCACAACCCACCACATTCCAAGCTCACCGTGAACCCATCGCCGATATCGTCGAGTGGAACGAGGAGGACTGCTGGGAGCTCTAGTATGTTGCATCGCCAAGCAGATCGAGGAGGCAAGTAGCATAGGGCACACTGAGCAGGTGACACCATCAGTGGCCCAGCTACCGCGGACTTCGTCGGCTACCTTGCTCCTCGTAGATGGAAGACCGATAACATCTACCTCGATAACACTGCCAACATCATATTCTACCGTAGGTATGGATATACCCACGTGTATAACAAGCACAATGGCAAGCAGAAGTTGACATATCATCATGATGCTGAAAAACAGTTCCTGCCCCATCGATGAGCATCCTTGAATACCACACTTCAGCCCATCGGACGAACAGTAAAGGATTTCAATTCATCGCTCATCACGACTCCGTGTTCACTTCCACTACGCTGAATCATGCCCTATGCAAACATATCATCACCGATCTTCAACTCCATGCGGGCATGAGGGCTCGGTAGACTTCGAAGTTCGAAGCTTTCGACGATGAGTTACTGAGCCTAGTTTAGCTCCTTTCACGGTGGAATCCACAGAGTTTGCTGCCAGTTCCCCCTCCAGCATTGAGAAAACTCCAACGCGGACACACGAAGAACTACGTGATCAAGAGCCTACTTAGTTATTGTTGGGCGCGATTGATTTCCTGAAGCTATCAATGGCGACCCTCAGGCGTGCTGCTCACACTGCGAGGCTCACGAGCTACGATTTCGTCAGTATTATCTCCATTGGGGAGTGATTCCGGCTGAAACCGACCTCCACTCGTACGAATTCGTCCGGACCAGCAGATGACGTTAGTAACTATCGCGTGACTTAACGCTACGGGATATCCGCAGCAAAACTGATACGCGCCCTCTTGCGCGGGTCTCCCGCGGGCCATCGGTGTTGAACCTAACGGACTCCCGGCAAACCGTTTTTCCCTGCCCTGCCCAGTCCCAGGATACTTGGGTCAACACATGCGGCATGGATCGTAATAGCCGTTGATCGCCTTGCGGCACTGCTCCCAGCTTGCGTCCTGACTCGACGGATACAGGCATTCCGCATAGCTTGCCGAGGCGCAGTCGTCTGAACTCTGTTAAGAACTGACGGGAGTAGTTTGATTGTTGAAGTGGAGGTCAATTGGCAATCAGCTACAAGCAACGTCGTCAATGTAACGTTTGTACGCGAGTTGGGCAGAGTTAGGCCAACTCATCGTCAATTGACCACCACTCGCCATGGGAAGTGAGGTTATCGTAGATCCAAGCCCTCCCACTCCACAAAGATATTGGCTTTGTACTACTACTTTATACTACGCTCCCATACTACTGCTCCGTAATAAGCCAGAACTCAGACATGCCACGTTGGATCCTTCCTACATTGACCGGACTGCTGGAGCACTCGGCCGCGTTGCCGTTGAACTGAACGTAATACACATGCAACATGGATCGTATTCCAAATACGACAAATACGGTATTTGTCTTATAAGGTCGTCACTGTAGCGATTGTCCGTGAGTTACGTTGAGTTAGGTCAACTCATTGTCATTGCAGTTGATGACCTCTCATTATAGGGAATGACGATATCGTACATTCAAATACGACTGTATCGAATGATGGATCATGCCCCTACACTTCACTTCATTGAAGATGAAGATGATTGAACGGCAAAGATATCTTCCTGTACATGTATGCAGCTCGTAACCATTCTCAAGCAGAATGGAACAATACACAATGCCATTAGAAGCTCGCATGACTAGGTTAGCAAACTCCGACTTACAGTCAGATGGGCGACCTTGTAAGACATAAGTCATCGAGCTGACAGGGCGCAAGCCGTCCAAATACAGTAATGTTTGGATCGACGATATGAGCTGCATAGAATGGTCGATCCAAGCTCAAAGCTGCAACTTTCGCTGTATCAGCACAGCGTTATAACCGATCGAGCCAAACAAACTTCGATGCTCAGTACAGTGTGTTCGAAGTGTTGCAACAAAAAAAGTCGTAGACACAAAGTGTAATCGCAGGTTTCCTCTGCTGCTAACACACGCCTGTGGTCATGAGCACTACGACCGCGCGGCTGAAGCCAACTCATCACGTCAACGGTATGCGAAAAATAAAACTTTCACCGATCTCTTGAATACCGTCTCCGGAAGACTACTGCGTTTACCGCCTTCCGACGAGCAACAATCAGAAATTGGAAACCGACCCGAGACTGGAAAACTCGTGAGCGATGCTCGCGGTTCGGAGCCGTAGTGCGACAGACCTAGGCTGATCCAGCTCGCTCAGACCATTTCGTCCCCGCACAATTATTATCATGCGATTAGTATCTCTAGTGAGCAGAGGCAGTGCTGAACTGTTCTCCGCGGGAATCTACTTGACGCCCTAGTATGAAGTGATCACTCAGCTCAAATACATATGTACAAACTCGCAAAAAGCTTCAACAGTGAAAAATGATTAGTTACGAGAATAAATATCAACGGCCTTGCGTAGTGTTCCAAGAGAAGGACGGAACGGAGCTTTACCCCCATCTGTCCGTAGTCGTGGATTGGACTTCCGCTCTCCACCTTTCAACGTCTTCGAATTGACCAGTGATGATCCAATTGCTGATTCCGGAGCGTTAAAGAAGTCCTCGTCGGTACAAGGAGCCCCATAAGCTGCTCCTGAGTAGTTCACCAAGGTCCCAATTTTCGACACGCTCGCGGAAACCTAATCACAGAAGTGCGAATAAGAAGAGGATCGTCTCACTGGAATTCCGTCATGGAGAATCACCATTGGACACGGTGATATCTTTTCCGCGAATGATACTTCGTACCTGTTTGAGCGTTGCTGTAGTTGACTTCAAGTTCCTATTAGATGCAGCAAGTTTCCGCTGCAGTTCCCCCGATCGACGCTTCTCTTCCCGGAGCTCCGCATGCACTCGCTCAAGCTCGTTGCGCAAGAATGCGTTAGCGTGTCTTAGATCCGAGATGGTCAAATCCCGAGCGGAAATCTGACGGCAGGAATCAATAAACGCGAGCTGTTCCAGGGACTCAATATAGCCACCTGGGCTTCAGCATCTGTCAGTTCCCTCTGCAGGCAGTACACATTGGTAGTGCTCATGCCAGCCATCGAGCGCCCTTGATGAATTCTGCCTGCTTGTCTACGGCGACCTCTAGGCCAGTCGCCACACGTAGCCTCAGACCATGCTGCTGCAGACCCAATTCGTGTGACCTGCAAGATTCACAGAGTATACCATCATTGAGGTCACGCTAGGTGCTGAATCGATTCGCCAATGACGAGCTAGCGAAGCGAAGCAAATATGTCTGTACAAAAGAACTCGAGTCGTCATCCCACCTCGGTTGATATCAGCTCGACATCGCGTGCCAACTTCGATAAGATATCCACATCATTGGTCGACTTCTGTGTGAGTTTACCCGACGTCCCGCTCTCGAACGGTGGGAAGGAACGCCCAGGGGATCCACCATCACCACCAGGGGATCCAGCATCACCACCAGGGGATCCAGCATCACCACCAGGGGATCCAGCATCACCACCAGGGGATCCAGCATCACCATCGGGGGATCCAGCGTTGGACTCGGGCGATTCGTCAACATCTGCAGGTACAGACGTACTGAGGGTGGCAGCCAACGGCCCAGGCCCTTCTTGAGTCAGAACGAGAGAACTACTGGCTCCATCTGATCGGCAATAACCAAGTCATCATCGCACTACTATTCCGGTGAGGAGCCGACAACGGTAAGCGTAATAGTTTCGTCGCAAGGCTAGAATCACCTATCATTGAGCCCACTGTGACCACACCGTCAGCTGTTCCTGTCCCATCAAGCGACACTTGAATTGGTGAACTGCGTTCCATAGGACCTGGACTCCCATCATGAGATCCATCAATTATGGGTGGGGGATCGCCAGATGGACCTCCTGGAGGCACCACCGACTTGCCGATAGTAGACATACACACCAAAGCCTAGGAGAATCACATACCCGTATGAATTGAAGAACTTGACTAAGCTCTCAGAGAACTCGTTACTCTGGACTAACACACTACTTGGGTGAATGCAGAACGATAATCCATGGAGAGCTAATGGCGTAACGGTAGCAATGTGTGCAGGAGTACCAACTCGTGCATTCGACTTCAGCCGGTGTGATTGACACTAACAATGATAAGATGAGCTCCAACCACTAGGAGAAACTATATATTTTACGAGCAGGGAAATTATGTAACACGATACAACAGGGTCACAGTCGGTCGACTCTACCACATACGTGCAATGGTACTTCTGGGAACCCAGTCCTAAGCCATAGGCAAAACCGGACCACCATAAGGTACACCCGTACCAGGACCAGAGCGG
>NW_003214508.1:940451-946793 GCF_000006405.1 Perkinsus marinus ATCC 50983 | reverse complement strand
CTCGGAGTTCGAAGAGCTCTTTAGCGAGCATTCGTATGTATCTAGAGGATGGCCTGTGGTTGAGGTTCCTATCGGGCGCTCGCTCTTGCCGTCTCCAAGATTGATCACCATTTCAGTTACCTAGTTTTATTCAATAGATAATTCCTACATATGTCTGGTAAAGGCAAGGGAGCCGTCCTTGAGGGAATGCACAAGGGTAATAGTACACCGCGATCACGCTACTCTCTCTCTCACTCACGTATCTTCTTTTCTACGCGTGATTGTATGGGATTGTTGTGATTATAGATGCTAGTCAAATCTCCCGTATGACTCTCACAACACAATAGTCAACACCTGACTCAACACCGTTTCAATCATCGTGTCGCTATTCGAACCTTATATTCTCAGATAAGAAGACTCGTTCCGCCAAGGCAGGTCTGCAATTCCCTGTTGGTCGAATTGCACGTTACATGAAGCACGGCAGATACGCCAAGCGTGTCGGTAATACGACGGCGACTCGAATTTCTAGACCTGCTTCCTCCGGTTCATCGGAGCCAATTTAATGGACTCAATCGAGGGTTTCTAGTAGACTCGCATTATCGATAGCCCGACCGACGAGTATTAGTCGAGTTTGAGCGCACTTTCTTCCCCGTTATTGGCCCTCAACGTCCGTTCTTCACAGGCGCTGGTGCTCCTGTATATCTGGCTGCTGTATTGGAGTATTTGGTCGCTGAGATATTGGAGTTAGCTGGCAATGCTGCACGTGACCATAAGAAGACCAGAATTAACCCTCGGCATATTCAGCTTGCTGTGCGGAACGATGATGAGCTCAATGAGTAAGCTGAGTACTCCCACACGTTGGTCCCTCTTCGTTGGAGCTCTTCGAACCTTCAGGTTCCTCAGTAACGTCACGATCGCCTCTGGTGGTGTACTGCCAAATATTCACACCAGTTTGCTTCCGAAGAAGAGCACTAAGAAGAGCATGGAATACTAAGCCATGTAAGGATAGAACTGACGCAAGAATCAACTTCAATGCGTAGTGGTGAGATATTGGATTCGACACTATCTTCAGGCGGCTACTGAACCCTATTGGGGAATGCCAGGTTTCTACTGAAGTTCCTTTTCACCGATTAAGATGTATGCCCGAGCTTCCTCGGCGGTCGAAAAGCCGCTGTTCGACTTTGCAGAAATACATTCGTTTCTGCATATTCCTGCATTGCAGGCTCTCGTGGTGTTGTCAATGTGAAACGATACCGATGAGTAAACCGGGTTAACGATTCGGAGCGAGCAATATTTCTTCTGAGCACCAACTCATGGAAGGTAGAGAGCATGTAGCAGAAGACGAGGCAGACCGGCAGCTAGGGAAGCTCCAGAGGGCTGTCACTAAACTGGTGGGTGCAATAGCATGCACCATATACATTATAGACAAATCCGAGAGCAAAATTCATTGGTAGTCTACGTTGGTCGCTATTCAGGCAGTTAAGGAGAGTATGTCGCACGAATCATGGCGAAGACTGGATCGACAGTTGTTCAAGACCGAAGAGGCTGTCGAGGCGTTGCTTCTTGAGCAAATACCAAGAGAGATAATCAACCAGCGTCGCTCACGGTAAAGAACAATGGTGAACCGTCTCCCTGAAGATAAGTAGACTATCAGCCTCCTCGCGCTGAGGAGAGCCATTGATGTTGCGAAACGAAACATGGACAGAAGATCGATCCTGCTAAGTCGTATCGAAGATTTACCTCATACGAACAAGGCGAGCTACGAGGGCACGGAAGATCCAATGCAAGTACTTTCCTGCAAGCAATGGAGGATTACTGAATAGCAGATTGACGTAGGCGTAGGTTCAGACAAGCGCCCAAGCAATCGAGCTGGGCCACGCTATAATGAATCAGTCCGCGGAATCGGTATCCCGGTGAGACGCATAGTAACAGTAGAACGGCACATGTAGGGGTCAGGACCAAAGCGGTCGCTATTGAAGCTGAAGAGATCGGCCGAGGCACTTTGAATGAGATGCATAAGCAGGAGGGAAAGGCTGAGACGGTAGTGGACGGCGACGAGGGAGTGGACAACGATATGTTGCGATAGATCATAGATCACTTCGATGTCATTGAATCGAACCTGCAGCGGTCACGAAACGTGATGGGACAGATAGCTCGAGGGGCGGCCAACGATAGGTATAGTTACTCAATGGACAATCGGGTCTCTGAGCATCACCCGCGGCTCTGGCAGGTGTGTACAGGTCCTCTGCGTCCTCGTAGTGATCGCTATTGTGGTCATCATCGTGCTCAGTAACACTGGAGGAGGCACTCAAGCATCGTTGCCAAGTGCTAGCACTCTACGATGAGCCACTTCATCCTTTCTAATGAAGCTTCTCCACCGATTAGAAGTGTGAAGTTGGTCAATATGCGGCCATGTGATGAGTAAGGTTCATTTTACCTGCCGTATGAACCAATCTGAGAAGGGGATAGTGGTTTGCTCACAACCAGCGAGCGCACTTTCTACGACCGCAAGTGGCCTCAAGCTGCGGGTACAGAATATCGCCAAATCTCTGCAGGTAGTAGTCGACTCGAACATGAATTGCCTGGACGAAATGTCGACTCGTCCTAGTCTTGGAAAAGTGGAATAGATGCTTTTGGATAAGCTCTGAGGGCTTGCGAGATGGAGGGATCCGCTGCTAGCTGAGACTTCTTTCAGAACCAGACGGATGCTCTGGGTGAGGACCGAACCCACCTGGACCGTATGAAATCTGCGGCCTGTTCACCTAGTCGTGGCTTAGTTAAAGAACTGGATGCTGCACAAAAGTAATAGAGTTGGTCATTACAGAGGACTCCAGAGACAGTACTCAGGTTCTTCCAAGCTGAACTGCAACAGATAGAGCAGGAACTCAAAGCTAAAGTGAGTACTCTTCTGCCACTCTCGTTCATATCCAAGCACCAACTAACCTCGCCAGAACAGTATTCGACCGCTCATTGGGGGCCAGCAACCTCAGCTTACTAGGCATGATATCGTTCGCTTAGGTGGACGACCAGAAGAAAGTGAACGTCTCCTTGCAGCAATGCCTTACTACATTGAAAAGTGAGTACTTTTGTCACCGACGTTTAGCGACGAATCCGAATATTTTCGCTCGACAGCTGAGAAGACTATGCTGCATCAACAGATCATGGCGATGCAGCATAAAGTGGAGGAGATCGAGGAGGAGATAGGTTTCGAGTAGCGATAAGGTGAACTAATACCCGCCCTTGCAGTGGCAGACAGTTGCCGCTTATGATAGGTGGACACATGTAACCGTGATGTAGATGTCGAAAATCATGAGGCTGTTTGTTGGAAGCGGATAACACCTTGTTGTTGAGTTCTTTACGACCCTTGAGGGATAGTGACTGCACTCAGTAGCGTCGGTGGATTATTTCGACAGAGTATCTTAAACAGCCCAAGATGACCCAACCTGTCATACTAGATTCACCAACGAAGAGGGAGACGGATGACTCGAAGGTCGATCCTCGCAGTACATTCGACTACTACGGTGCATGCTATGATGTGTCTCTGGACGGCAAGATAAGAGAGAGTTGCCGACTCACGGTTAATTCTGCAGAGTAGAACCCTTGTATTGGACACTGGTCCTATATGATGGATCCTTCCCTCAGGCCAATGCCTATCGAGACTGCTTGGTTCAAAGGTCACATAATGGTCATGCACAAACCCCCAGGGCCAGATGGCACACCCTTCCGCTATCTCGACTATCTGGGTCCCAAGAGAAGGTTAGTGGCTGCGACTGACTCCATTAGATAAGTATCTTTGTTTGCCAGGCGTTGGGAGATGCGATGGCAAGGTCGGTTCAAGAAGGAGGTCCCGTCCGACTTGCGGTTTGGCCTAGAGGTCGACAACGATCCTCCAGAGTTGGGATTTGCAACCCGTACACTAGTGCGGATTCTTCTCAAAGTCGCATCCCGATTGGCGGAGGCTCGGGGTTCTCATTTATATTGCAATTTTGGCAGCAAGCGACAGAGTGATCACGGCGCAACGTATTTCATGTTCCCATTACAGTCCGCGGATACTATCTTGGAGCACGACATCGACGATCCGGCTATCCCGGCTATTTGCTCCAATGAGAACTTGAAAGGAAGTGTCCCAATGAAGCACAAGTTCAGAACTGATAAAGTGTACACATTTTGCTACTATTCTATGTACTGTGATTTTGTCACTTGGGATATACGGAACGTCTTCGGTGTATCCGGTGCCTGTTTGAAGTCTATGCTCGGGCCTCAGCCATTCCGCATTGCATTGAAGGACCCAATCAACAACGAGTATTATATGAACATGCTTTTAGCACATAGAACTCTCAGCCGAGAGTGGGCGGCGCACTTCGAGAGTCAGGACGAGGAAGAACTGGAAAGAGAACACAGTGTTGCCAGCTTCTACTCTGCTGTTAGTGGTAACGATAGCCCCAAGGTTTCTCTCGCACAAGCAGTAAGCTCGCCTGTGAGTTGTACGAAGAAGTCAATTCGGTCTCGTATATGGCAATGGATCTTCGTACCTTGCATTGCCTCAAGGAAGCAACTTGCCGAGCAAGGTTCGCGAGCATACCAGGAGGTAGTTATCAACTCCTTGCCGCCACCTAGGGTCAGTAGAAACCCTTTGAAGAGACGGCGCCGACAGCTACGGCGGTCGCTCAAAGACGCTGACGATTTTGTATCATTATGAAGTGTATCGTGCATTATTATATCGCCGTTTGTTAGTTCGCCGACGATGTTCAAGCCATAAATTTGGAGTATCGTGTTCAAGTTGTGAGATGAACAATTCCGATGATGGGCACTCCTTAATTTGGAACCAAACTTCTCTGACTGTAGAGTGTTGGGTTAGACAACCGAGGGGTCATCCAACTAAGGCTGGATTTCCTGTGCGGTTGCGGCGGAGATTGCGGATCAGTGAATGTAGCCTACTAATCTCAGACTAATCAAGAGATTGACATTCGACATTGGACGCTGGACGCTGGTTTCCATCTGCTAAGCTTACAAATCCTAACCCACCCTTCCAACTGCGAACACAAAACTCTCCTTCTCCAACAACGCATACCAAGTCAACCATGGATGTTTCTCTCGAGGCCATCGGACCTCACACTCCGAGACGCAACATTTCGAGAATGCCTTGGAGAATCGATGCTGTTGTGTGGTCTCGCAGTTGGTACAGCCGTTCTTGCAGTCGAAAGAGGGCCCTTGCTCCTCGCACTCAACGGAGGCGGTTCTTCCACCCGAACGAGCCTTGGCAGGACCGTCTTGACCCTCTTAGACGGCTCTTTGAGGTTAGGAGTGTCCCCCGGTCGGAGTTCTTGGCCCAATGTCCACTCGTCTGTCTTGATGTGAGCGGGGGAGGTTGCTCGACGTTTATACCTGGAACGCGTCGGACGATTATCATCTCCTCTCATGAAAGACACCGGAGGGAGAATAGCTGATTTCCTCTTGCTTAATGATCTGCTACTATTCGGCCTAGCCGACATTCCTGTTCGGTAGCCCGAGGTGGCTGGGATTTCTGGAGACAACTCATTGCTTCGGCCACGTCGCTGCTCCCGCTTGCCAAACACGCCAGTTCCGTTCCGCACATCTCTCGGTTGGGGTTCTCGATCATCATGTGTAGTGTCGCGATTATACAGAGAATGAGTGCCTCGGCTGTGACTCGCAGGGATGCGAATCGGTGGCAGTTTTCTCGTGTATACAATCGGTGCCGAGTACTCTCTTCGTTCTGACTTTGGGTACATCCTGCATGTGGCGCCCTTCGGCCCTGAAGTATCTATCCCACGTTCCAAGGTGGCATGGCCGTCTTGGGGTGCAGGCACTTCGAAAAGCATTGCTGCGAACTCGTCCTTCGCCGTTTCATCAAGAAGTTTACCCTTCACCTCGTGAAAGGCGATAGCAGTTGAGTCCAATGTTCTCGGAAGTGCCTCCCCTGTTATTTCAGGTGCGCAGACAGCGGTTGGAGTCGGGCTGAGACCGACCAGGTGGCCGGACGAAACAGCGAGGGAAAGCTCCATCGATAGTTCCGGTATATCATCAGCCGTCTGGCGACTAATCGGCCGCCTCGAAGTAACCGAGGCGCACGACTTGCTCTTCACCATCTGGAAGAAATCACATTGGCGATTCGTCTCTCGGAAAATAAAATGCGTACCAAGCCTTTAACTGATAGGTGATCAGTTGATAGTCCAGCACCTCCTGTGTCTCGCATTTGAGCCAAAAGGCACTCCAGAGGCTCGCAGCTATCGTCATCATCAGCGATACAGAACAGACTGTCAAAGAAGATTAATATTTTTCGTGGGAGATGTGCCACTCACTCGCTCTCTGTCAAGCTCCGAAGCAGTCCTAGACCAGTGACGA
>NW_003214508.1:933634-940351 GCF_000006405.1 Perkinsus marinus ATCC 50983 | reverse complement strand
ACGATAAGGCGAGCCATAGGGAGATGTTTCTGCGTGTTCACGTTCTACTGACACCTACTTCTCCCGCAGTTCCACCTCGGACGCTTTCTGCAGTTTGACGACGAAGTCACCCAATTCGTTGATTTCCTCTCCCAAACGGTCGGCGGCTGCCACCAGGATGGTATTGACAGACGATCTGCGGCGCCTCTGAGGGGCCTGCGAGCCGCAGATATTATCGCCCACCACTTTCTCCTAAAAACCCACCTCCGGCGATGGTGGCGCCATACCGCGCCCTCGAACATTCAGGTCAGACACACCATGTGAACCAAACCGCAAACTCGGTGAACTAGGAGGTCTGTAGTCGTCGCCAGAAACGCCTTCTCCGGGAGGAGATGAGCTTCGTGAGAGAACCCCCGCATTGGCAACTGAGAAGGGTGTTTGTGCTGACATTGTGGAGAACCAAGACTCCGGACCATTCGCTGGTGATCTTCTCGCAGGCTTTCGACCCGTTGTCCTTCGAGCTCGAGAGTTCCCTGCGACTCTACTATCCCCCTCCTCCTCATCGACCCATGTAGACCCAAGCTCGGCATTCTCCTTGGACCAACGATCCTGTGTATCTGAGACCTTCGTGAGGCAAAGGTAAAACTGACTGTCTGAGAGCGCTTGAAGCGGAGCACACCTAGACACACTTTTCAGAGTCGTTGGCTCTATAGTATGCCTCTCCTACTTATTAAATCCATAGAAAGACATCGCAGATGACAGATTGCCACCGATACTCATGCAAAGATCCACCTACCAGCCTCAGGAGAATGATCATCCTCAATATCGGTCCTAGTTATCTCAGAGTCTCCTTCTCTACTCTGGATACGTTCTATACCCTCCTGTGCCTCAGCGGTCTCATCCTCCTGCGCACTGTCGTTGTCATCCTCCTCGGTGAACTCCTCAGCGACTATCTTGCAGGCCTGCTTCCCGGCTCTCGAGGGCCGCACTCTTTTTTGGGTTACTCGGCGTCCTGTACCTGAGGTGCTCTTCGGATACACGAATCTATCTCCCTCATCCAAGCATTAAATGGAGGTTACGGGAAGCCTGTGAGATATTCATTCCTCCACATTCCACCGACATGCTCACCTGTAGGCCTGGGGCTCGTGGTGACTGATGCCTTCCCAACTCGTCTCGACTTCTCTCGTGGGCTCATACGTCTGCATACCACACCAGCATTCTGCACTTGCCCAACTATGAGCTCCTCCTACGTCTTTCGTCCACCCTTGGGGGCAGTGGGTGTAGCAGACGACCCACTGCAGCGATTGGTCGGGGCGCTCTTCTTGCCAGATATGGCACCCTGCATACGGAGATGCTCTGAGTTAGTTCTCTGCCGGCTTACCTTCGATTTCTTCTTCCGTCCGCTTGTGCCCCCTACATGCGATTCTCCTACTTGCCCTGCTAGGCGTGCATATACTCCGCGAAGGACCAGCCAGACCACCTGATGATGACGAAAACTCTCCTGCACACCTCCGTCGAGGCAGGCTCTCACCTGTGCCGGATGAAAAGTGTCAGACTCTTCTCCCAAGGTTTTCGATTTCTCATACGAGCTGCTCCTCACCTGAAACTGCCACGCTCAGAGAGGATCAGTCCCAAGAGGAAAGCGAAATACCTCAGCTCGGGCTCTAACCGCCTCTTCACTGGCCATGGGCTCAATTGTGGCAGCTCGTGAGGCTGGCGGTCGAGTCCCCTCAAACCTACTCACAAGCCAGAACACTGCACGATGTTCCCTACGGAGTATTGAAGGCCTACTGGGATGGTAGCTTGTCCAAAGCAAGCCTCACATCCGTCCCCTCCGGCGTTTCCTCCCCGATCCCTTCCTCGTCTCCTTCGGCCTCCTCCCATTCATTTCCCTCCATCTCCCACACCGTCTCCTCCTCTGCCTCCTCTTGTCCCTCAGGATCCAAGACCACTTCGGCAGCTTCCTCGTCCTGTAATATTCGAGCTCAGAGCAAGCTTTTCAGATCAGAGTCGCCTCACGTCTCTAGATGCTTCTTTAAAGGAATCCTGATGGGCTACATACGAGTTCACCAACTTCTCGACTTTGGTGGGCAGGAAATGTAGCGCATCCCGAACCTGCAACAGACCTCAGTCACCGCTTATTCGAGCGAAGCAGTATCGGAACTGAACTAGTCTTTTACATCGGTAGTTGTGAGTTCCCATGAATGCTCCGGTGTATGCGGTATCCTCTCCAGAGCACCCGATAGCCACCCCACTACGCCTATGGTCTCGCGATGAGCATTCTTAGCCACCTCGATCGAGTCTTCTTCTGCTTGGGCCAGAGGATCCTGAGATGCATTCCTCTAAAAGAACGAGAGCTTCAAGTCGCCTACATCCGGTGGAACCTCGGAGTCCTCCCAGAGGTAACTCTGTATTTTCTTAGTCAACGCGACACCCCTGCGGTGCACAGCTGCAGAGAGACTGCCGAATTCGCGGGTGGCCTGATGACAGGACCCCATTGGGGGGAGGACTCTAGCGACTCATTGACTACCACCTCTTCCAACTGGTTCTGCGAAGATTCGCAGTCTTGAAGAGCATCTTTGTTAGCCAGCCAGACGTTGGGCGGCACTTTAGAATGCGTCTCGGCACTTAGATTGGATTGCTCGCCTTCCGAATCGACACCGTTAGAACCCGAAGTCGGGCTGAATGTCCCCGCATCCAAGCGGTCCGTGTCCGGTCTCATCATGTCCGGTGAACTCCTGTCCGAACGGCCCGTGTCCAATCGTAGCATTTCCGGTGAGCTCCTGTCCGAACGGCCCGTGTCTGAGCGTAGCATGTCCGGCCGGCTCGAATCCGTACGGCCCGTGTCCGAGCGCAGCATGTCCGGCCGGCTCGAATCCGTACGGCCCGTGTCCGAGCGCAGCATGTCCGGCCGGCTCGAATCCGTACGGCCCGTGTCCGAGCGCAGCATGTCCGGCCGGCTCGAATCCGTACGGCCCGTGTCCGAGCGCAGCATGTCCGGCCGGCTCGAATCCGTACGGCCCGTGTCCGAGCGTAGCATGTCCGGCCGGCTCGAATCCGTACGGCCCGTGTCCGAGCGTAGCATGTCCGGCCGGCTCGAATCCGTACGGCCCGTGTCCGAGCGTAGCATGTCCGGCCGGCTCGAATCCGTACGGCCCGTGTCCGAGCGTAGCATGTCCGGCCGGCTCGAATCCGTACGGCCCGTGTCCGAGCGTAGCATGTCCGGCCGGCTCGAATCCGTACGGCCCGTGTCCGAGCGTAGCATGTCCGGCCGGCTCGAATCCGTACGGCCCGTGTCCGAGCGTAGCATGTCCGGCCGGCTCGAATCCGTACGGCCCGTGTCCGAGCGTAGCATGTCCGGTGAACTCCTGTCCGAACGGCCCGTGTCCGAACGTATCATGCCCGGCCGGCTAGTGTCCGAGGCAGCATCCGAGAGTTCCGCGTCCGAGAGTTCCGCGTCCAAGAGTCTCTATCAGAAGAAAAGAACTGTCGTCCTGGGCGACGAGACTAACTGGAAGCCTACCCGTTCAGCCTCTTCCTCTTCCTGTTGTAGGAGACACCTCGCGTAAGTGATATATGCATTGCACTCCGAAGCTGCGTCTAAATTGGTTTCCTGCTCCGCAAGGATAACGTCTTCGATCTGAGTCGTCGTCGATGGGATGGCTCAAATATGCGCACTCCAGCCTACCTCAGCACTGGCTATGCTCTCCACTACGAGGTTCAACATACTCCGCATACGCTTAACCGTCTTATTCAATGACTTCTTATGGGCTTCTAACTTTTTCTGCTCGTCATCCGATGAGACCTAATGTTGTCAATGGTCGACAAAAAGTAAAAGAGAGGACGCACCTTCTCTACAGGCCTCGACATCGAATGGCTCCCTCCCGGAACGCTTGACGGCCAGTCAGCCTGACGGACAGAATCACGAGGAGCGGCGATTCATAGTAGTAATATTGCCGCACTACCTCGCCAACCATAGTCGGACCCAATGATGTGATAAGGATATGGTCTTGAAGAAAGCCGCATGACTCATCGCTACTACTCTCACTTGGTGTTGAAGAGCTAGAAGAGTATCGGGAGGAGACAGACAGGCCGTCGCCGCCACTTTGCCTCAACTGTGACGTAATGCCGGGGTCGACGCCATGTGGATAGTCTTGACCGAGCGCGAAAGACGGCTCGTCGACCCCGCTTTGATTGGATGGGGTGGTGGTAATGAGACCATCTTCACCGGAAGTTAACGGATCCTCGATACCACCTCGACTCGATTGCGTGATGACGATACGGTCTCCATGGGAACTTGATGGCTCTTCGATATCGCTTCCGCTCAACTGTGTAGTGATAGAATGCTCTCGAGGTGACGTAGATGGTTCGTCGACACCACTCAGACTTGATGAAGTGGTGATGGGACGGTCTTGACTAGACACAGGTTCTTCGCCGACACCATTTTTAATCGAAGGTGTGGTACTGTTATGATCTCCAATAGACGTATTTGGTTCCTCGCTATCACCTCCACTAGATGTGGTTATGTGAAGATTTTCACGAGGCGTATATGGCTCGTCGCTGTCACTTCTGTTAGAAGGAGTGACAATAGGATCGTCTCCAACGGGTGTGGATGGGTCCTCCTGCTCATCTACACCGATCTGGCTCCCTCCCACTGCTGAGGTCAACATGCTAGTAGCCGCCGAACCGACTTCAGTGTCTTCTCCTTCCAAAGTCTCGTCATTGGCAATCGCATTCTCATCAATCCCCGTCTGCGTTCGGAGTGCAGTGAGCACCTGAGAACACCATTCAGCTTCCCTTGGATGACCCAAGTAGCCGTCCAGCATGGGTGACGGCTACTCTCGAGCATTTCAACTACACCTCAACGTTTTAAAGCGATTCTACTGCCAGAGCTAGTGAACGAAGCGGTTCAATCAAAACGTGAGCAGTCCCCGGCGGCTCACTTTTCCTTCCCTGATCGATCGGATGGTCTCAGCATGGGGTCGCATCTTGCCGTATAGTGCGGCAATTTTCTTAAAGGCGGAGAGCAGATAAGCGTTCCTCGCCAGATTGGTAAAGCTGATAGCATCAGCAAGTGCATCCATCAAAAGTGGCTCATCTTCAAGTGCCATCTCTTCATAGATCTCTAGTCGCTTGTCGGCGTAACAATCCCTGCACGCACTCTGGTATGGAGTCTCGGAGGAGTCACGCTACCTCTGGGAGTGGACGGTGAGCTCAGTCATGATAGCGACATATTGTCCGAACTTAGTCTCATAGGTCTCCATGAGTCGACCCAGACGCTCCTTCAATTGAGCCATTTCTCTTTCTTTGGCTCTCTGCATCAGTGAAGCCCCTATCCTAACTCGTTTAGCTTCAGTACATGCTGCTTGATTGGCGGCAAGCCCTCGCCTAAGAATAGATCATCACGACTCAGTTACCCACGATGTAACATCTCTGCACCACCTGCGACGATCTCTTCGTCTATCAGGTGATTCACCACTGATCGCTTCCAAACAGGCCTTCGCAGCCTTGGACACCACCTCAGTCTGAGCAGATACACTCATTGTGAAAGCATGTGAATAGATTTCACCTGTTTTTTTATACGGCCAAAGCATTCTATAACTGCTAGAAGGCTCTCCGACTGCTTACCTGCAGAGATACCTTACCCGCCTCACAGTTTGAGAGACAATGGATGAGACTTGGCAGAGAACTATTTACGTTGCATTTCAGTGGCCGATGCCAAAACGTCTTCTTCCGAGACATTGGAATCTTCGTCGTAATCTGAAGAAGCGAACTACAGCTCAGCAATATCGACCATAAGGAGAAGCCGCCACACTCAACGATAAGGCGGAGCGTTGGATTCCCTCGCGTATGTCACCCGAAACGACAAGCTACGGGGATAATGTTGAATCGATCACGTGTTCGAGTGGAGCGATTGAGTAATAGACTTGCCTTCCTCGGACAGCGTAAGCGACTCTTCGACGCTGTCTTCGAGATCCAACTCGTAATCAGTCATCCACGAGGTGCTCTTGTTCAAGTTGGGGGGCGGAGGTCGCTTATGCCTCGACAAGGAAAACTCTATTCTAGTGATGCAGGACTGATGCGAGGGTGACGTACTTTCTGGTGAGTCTAGTAAATATGTCCTTAACAAATTCTGAATCGGCTGAGCTCGATCCCACCGACCTGAGAATACCGCATCTAGCTGGAAAGTAATTGTCACAACTCACATGGCTCTGGCTCCCCATGGAAGCATGTCCCCTTGATAGGCCAGCACTTCAGTGAGTATCTGAGTGAATCCCCTAATGCTTCTATAGTGATGAAAGATGCGCTACCCGATCAGGATCATGCCCTTGCACAAGTCTAGTCAGGAGAGATATCGTGAGGTCAATGTTGCCAGGTCGCCCTTGGTGAGTAGAAGCGTGCGCTGTTGGCTCAGTGAACCGTCGTCGACGAGCTGCGGTATGATGACGATGAGGACTCCTCTGGGGCTCCTCGGGTGACATGGATGGGAAAGTAACTAATTGATGAGCGTTAATGCATCGATAACAGTCTAGTCAGTCCGGAAGTTGAAAATCGTGCCTTTGTGGTCAACTAATCTTGCGCCGATACCCAAGGAATTGTAAGTACAGCCAAGTGAAGCAAGAAAGTATCGAGGCCGTAGTAGAGGAAAGTAGAGACTTCATCCTTGGTAGACTTGTGTGATGGTTGATCCTGATACCCCCATTGCCCCGGCCGAAGACCTCCCTACCCAAGCTGATG
>NW_003214508.1:926955-933534 GCF_000006405.1 Perkinsus marinus ATCC 50983 | reverse complement strand
CTGAGGGTCAGAAGGCTGCCATCACAGAGTTTCAAGCGTCAGCAGGGATGTTTGCTATGATCAAGGATAACGTGGTAAGCCTATCGTGCTTGTCTTGAGCTTGAGAGTTCTCAGCTTGCACAACTGGTATCGGGCCGGACTTCGGTGGATCTCTCGAATGAAGGCCTTTCGTTGTGTGCCTCGTTGATGCTCGCACAAGCACAAGCGCTCGTGTATGAGAAAGCTGTGAAGGACAAACTTAATAGAGGGCTACTTTCTAAACTGGGTGAGCCAGTCTCCAACTCACCTGCTGTCAATTCAGTGCACAGCACTTTGCGTCGCTTCTTTTAGCTTCCCAAACTAGCAGCTATTACCACACGGCAGCGTCCTTCGCTGGACAGTTGGACACAGAAATGGATCGATCGTGGAAGGGCCATTGTCATTATCAAGAGTTGGCCTTCCTCGCTGCTGCTAACCTACAGTAATCCCTATGCTCTGCTCTCAGTGTCTATTGATCCTCAGGGTCGCACTTAACGAGAAGCCACGTGTGTTGGTAAATCTGGAGGTAGGAAAGGCTAACGCTCGCCATGAGGAATGTCGTTCGCGTGTAGGGGTTCGGCCCACTGATAGCCCGGCTCCGGTATTCGGCAAGTCTATGTAGGCAAGCTGATGCATTGGCTGATGAATACAAGCTGATACGGGACGTTGATGTATGTGGGACACGCTCTACTGGCTAGGCGCGTGAACTCCTCTCGGTAGGCGTTGCGGAGCGTTATAGATAAGGAACTGGCGGAGCTGGAGAAGGACAACAATACTGTGTACTTGGAGGTTGTGAGTGACGACGGCTGGGTTTATAAGCATTGAAATTATCTTCCCAGGTACCGGACAAATCGACTCTATCGCCCCTAGGGATGATCAGTCTAGTCAAGGCCACACCGATAACTGTGAACAGCATTATTGAGCCTTACGCTGCGGAAATGAAAGAATATGGCCAGGTGATAGCTTCACGCGCCACGAAATTGCTCACTGTTATGGCTACAGATACTGGATAATCTAGCTCCAGCGAGTGTTCGTGAGAAGGTACAGCAATATAAGTAACATACTCTGTGTTCGGGTCGTTCATCGCATTTTTCTTCCACTAGGTCTCTACTAGAGGCACAAGTTGTAGGACCAGTTGACGACGCTTTCTCCCACATGACTGAGCTGGTCAACGATGCCCTAGCTGAGCGGGGCCTTCCCTCTGCAGGTGTTGTGCCTTCCAGCTGGGGATGCTCTTCTGGGTTGAATTCGGATTCATTTCAGTCCAGAAACAAGAGTGTGATGGAAGTGACGAGGAAGATGTTAAAGTCCCCGAGAGCGTCTGGTCAAACATAGAAAAGGTACCGCAGATTTACCTGAGGGATGGACTCGGCAACGACCATTGATAATAACAGGCTCGACTGACAAATTCTGGAGCTGGCCCGCTGGGTCTGAAGGCTCAAATAGACGGGCTCGAACAGATGTCACAGGCAGCAGAGAATTCTATAGTGAAGTGCGAGGATCAGCTTCGGGAAGAGGCCCAGGAGGATTCTCGGTAGGCTTCAGCAGTAGGGATGGTATGTTGTCATGATGGATGGTAGATGCCATGATCGGTTTGGTGATCGGTGGAATCGCACACCCAGCGATCAAGTACCACATAGCTTCTACACACAGTTGCAACAGTATCGAGAGAAGCTCACTCTGGCTAACGAGACTAATGCAAAGCTACGGAGGAAGGTCAGATCGGGACTATGAAACGCCGTCGTAGTGGTTGTGCAGGTGGACTCGATCGATGCTGCTGTGTTCGGTGCGGTTAGTAGTAAAACAAAGGAGGAGTTGGAAGCTGATCTCCGCAGGTTTGTGTTCATGCTTCGCTCCATTGATATGCACCCATTTGTATTCTTGTCAGTACTTCTGCTATGCCTGGTCAGTCGCGCCTCACGGCAGATCCTAAGATAGAGGCCGCTAGAATGCGTTGCGCTGATTGCGTGGACCGTTTGCAGGCCGAGCTGGTTGGACACGTACTTGCTCGGTCTGTGATGAGTGTGTTCCTCTCAGGCTACTGTTAAAGAAGAGGTGGAGTCCTTTCGTCAGAATGCGCTCCAAGAAAATCCTACTCCTACTTTGTTGCAGCGGCAAAGTGATCTTGATGCAGCTGTACAGGTGAGCGGAGGCCTGCTCTTGTGTTAGCTTGTTTGCGGACTGAACCTTCAGGAGCTACTATGTGCCCATTCTAACACAGCAGTGTTGGAGACCATAAACAGTCTGCAAAGCCGCTGCCTTGAGCCTACGATAGCTTCGTATAACGAGTGGAATGATGCTGTTGTGGCGAAGATAGGGCAAGCTAAGAATTCACGTCAAGGGAAACTACATGTGAGTCTCAACGGGTTGGTAAGGAGAATTATCATCGCTATCAGGCATGGGACTCAGCAGCAACGGCGTTGATAACGGCATCTGGAGAGGCTGCGGAAGGAGTTGCATTCTTCTCGCGGTTACTGGACTATCTGGGACAGGTACGACTGCTCAAGCGTGGTAGTACTTCCAGGTTCCTATGGTAGGTTGATCAGCAGATTGGGGATTACGTGTTTGCAAGGACGGAGGAGAAGAATGGCATGCTGCGAAATCTCCAAGGCAACTTCAATTCTCCCCCTGGCCAGGTGATATACTCATTAGTCCTATCGCTGGTCATAGTCTCTCAGCAGATGCCCTCCTCACCGTACATTCAGCACAATCCAGCGGGCCCCTATCAGGCTACCTATTCGTACCAAGCTCAGTCGCCTGAACCATCGGCACCTTGGGGCGCTGGAGGTCCTCAGATTCACCCGGGGCATTGAGGTTTCTCGGACCACATAGTATGTAACGAAAACTTTTTGTAGCAACTATAAGAAACTATTTGCCTGTGAAACTTCAGTAATGTTGTGTGCGAAACGGCGGTGGCTTGGGGCGCTGTGGTGACGTGATGTTCTAAGTTGATTCGTAGCAATGAGCTCGACTGTAGCCTTGCGTTTTCGACTCTTACTCGGAACTACCCGATGCAGCATCATGGCCGACGTCAGAGTCATTCCTTTCGTTGGATGGCCATGGCATCGATACGGAGATTATCAAAGAGATCAGGAAGGATGCAAACCGTCGGATAGGAGCGGCTTGAGGATCAACCAGATCACATGAGCGATGGAGAGACCAAGGTTGCAGGAAATATCAAGGGATACTTTGACAAGATCGGAGCTCGGAGGGTTTGCCAAGCTATATGTTCTTGGACCGAACATGCGTGGAGTCACCGCTCCAACGTAGCCGTTATGGCACATGTCTCCTTGGATTGCGTCGCTGTTGTGCTTGGGGGAGCAGTGCATGGTAACGCAGGAACTGAGTTATTAAACCGGTCGTATGTATAAAACTGTTGTCGTTGAAGGATACTTTTCCATGTCTTATTCGTATCTTTTCAAATACATCATCATCGGTGATACAGGTAGAAGTGGCGGTTGCCATGTGGTCCATTGGGCAGCAGCGCTTGTGCAGGTGTTGGTAAGTCGTGCCTGCTCCTACAGTTCACCGACAAGCGCTTCCGACCAGACCACGACTTGACGATAGGAGTTGAATTCGGTGCTCGGTTGGTAGGAGGGGAAAACTGAGAGAGAATCGCTCGCGACTGCGATCGCTTTTCAGGTCAATGTTGACGGCAAACAGATCAAGCTCCAAATTTGGGACACAGCGGGACAGGAGAGTTTCCGCTCAATAACGAGGAGCTATTATCGTGGAGCCACCGGAGCTCTCCTGGTGTATGACATCTCAAGGTAGCATCTGATCGATTCCGGTTCCTTATAAGTTTGACTCAGACGAGACACCTTCAATCATCTTACTCGCTGGTTAGAGGAGGCAAGGCAGAACTCTAATCCCAACATGGTCATCATGCTCATCGGTAACAAGTGCGATCTTGAGAGACGTGAAGTCTCTTACGATGAGGTGCGTTAGAGAAGTATTCGGTTGTGAAGGGACAAGGTGTACACGGAGAGATGCGCACACTGAGCAGATCTCCGTACCGAATCTCCTTGTGGGATCTTCTGTGCTTTTAGGGTGCCAAATTCGCTAGAGACAATAATCTGATATTCTTGGAAGCATCGGCGAAGACAGCCCAGAATGTGGAGGAGGCATTCCTCCAGACTGCCAGGAAGATCTACGAGAATATACTCGCTGGTGTTTATGATTTATCTAACGAGGTGAGCAATGAATATTCAACATTGAACTCTGCCAACTGAACTCTGTCGACTTATGCAATGTGCTTTGAGGTAACATTGCATATGCAAGCTTGTGAGTTATGTGTTGATCAGTCTAAATCTCGCGCTTGTAGTATTTCTGCGTCCGAGCGATGTAGTCTAAGATCCTGCGAAAAAGCCTCCCTTTTTTAGTCGCATGGCATCAAGGTCGGTCTCCCTGCTAGTAGTACGAATGTTGCAGAGTTGCAGAGTCAGAGATACAATCAATCTCAAGGAGGCTGCTGCTCCTGATCGTGTTTGACTCCGAGCGTCCGACTCGCAGTCGATTCTGATTGTCTTGTATGAGTATTTTGGTTTATCTCACTCCGAGTGAGTCACTCGATACTAATGCTTCGATGCTAGGATGCAACCATGCCTGTAGCAAATATTTTGTTGTTACGATTCTCGTCAATCAAAACAGTTAGCTCGATAGGCGAATCGACTTGTGTTAAGTCATGTAACATCTGGTGATGTAGAGAGTGCAGCGATATATGCATCAGTGGTTATTCGCTTTCTAATCAGGATTATTAGATAGTCTCCCAGATCTGATATTTGGACTCGCATTGACGGTTGAACCCAAAACAGACTTCAAATATCCCGTCAGTTTTCAGGTTGGGTTTGCAGGCTGCGAACTGCAACCAGCAATTAAAATGGTACAGGAAACGAGAATTGAACTCGGTACCCACTGCGTGTAAGGCAGTCGTAATCGCTAACTAGACCATTCCAGCAGAATGGGCAACGTTTGACAGATTCCGCTGCATTTCAGATAAGATGTGCGGAATCAGTTATTGATATGGTACCGGAGCCGACTAGCTCAGCCTGGACTAGAGTCGCCCTGAACCGATTATTGCCTTCGAGGCATATCAGACGACAAAGCATCGGGAGTAATAACCTTCCGCCGTAGACAACGTAGTGCCGATATGAGAAAGGCTTTGAGCCTTTCTCATACATCTGGTTTGAGATGTTCACATAGTTGTGGAACAACATACTTCTCAACATCTCAAATTGAGATGTTGTTTCTCCTTCAACACCTCCATTTGTTTATCAAGTCGCACTGCATTGACGGCGTTCGCCGCAACTCATTCTCGGTCATACTTTATGCTAAGCAGGTGAGCAAACTGGTCACGTGGCACTAGCCTACCGAGCAATCCTTCGAGTACACGGTGTGACGCAGCTGTTCTATGAACTAACATGAGATGAACAATGCCAATCTATCCAACCTGTGACCGGTTCAGATAGAACAACTCCATGAGGAACCGATTGAGTTTGCGCTGCTCATAGAGTGTCAACACAAGTTCATAAAGAATCCGATTTCCTCCGTTCTTCGACCGCTCCGTTTGTTCGTCTCAAAACTTTAGTATACTGTATTCCTACGGAGTACGAGGACTCGTGAATAGGCAAGATCCCACTGCTGAACAACTCTCACATGCAGATGTTCCAAACCCAGGACAACCATCGTCGATTCACAACGCACTAACACAACAAAAGCAAACTGCATCGTTGACGACTGAAGTAATGTTTCTCATTCCGAACGGGAATGTACACTGGCAGAGGAACAGGCAAATCCACGTTCACGGCGGACGGTCCACCACACACAAGGTGAGCGACGCTGAATTTCAGCAGCTAAAGTATCCCCGTGAGATGTAAAAGGTTGCTCGCTTGTTACACGGACCACCACTATAGACCAGACTAGAATGATCGCACGATAAAGAAGATACATAGTAGCCTGGAGCACCATTATGAACCAGCTAGAATCCCACGACTAGAGTACAAAGATTTCAGACTGATTGTTTATTGTTCAATAACATTATAAAATCGCTAACACAAGTATACACTCTACGAGTAGAAGAGAAGATTGCTTCGGTGATATCAAGGTGCCAAGAACATGATGATATTATTCACTGGGTAGTAGGTTCCACACTCAGGACCTCCTCGGTAGAAGAGCGTCCCACACCTCTTATCCAGAGGCTTAATAGAGTACTGGCGTGGTGACTCACACCCGAACCGAACAGCGGACATTAGATTTATAGTTCAAATCAGATAAGTAAAGTGGGAGTCGAAATTGAAACCCTGGGCAGGCCAGTGACAAGAGCAGATAAAAACCAAGAGAGTAAACAGTTGCTGCTGCTGTCCGCAGCAAGCGAGTGTCGTCGACTAGACATATCGGGTAAATACTTCGCCTAAGTCTTACGCGTATAATAACGCTCCTTACCTTATAATGTTGGTAAGATGACTTTACAGCGATTACCCTCATTCACACTCTGTTTACTATAACGTCATCTCTACTACCCTCGCTAGAGGGGACATAGTAATAAAAGCTACCGTCACTATC
>NW_003214508.1:922800-926855 GCF_000006405.1 Perkinsus marinus ATCC 50983 | reverse complement strand
AGTCTCACAATCTGGTTCTCGATCCCAGCGTCTTTCATACTCCTATCTTCCCTCTCAAATACTCGCCGCGGCATTCTTGAGACCAACCGATAGTTAAGATCAGCCTCAGTGAAGTCCTGAACGCCATCCTCCGCCGTAGCTGCTGCTGCCCGATCATGATCATTGAAGAGCTCCGAGTCCATCCAGTCATAGAGATCAGATACGGGCTCGCTGTCTAACACCACGAGTATCGCCCGAGCAGCTCCGGTAGCCCCACTCACCCAGGAATGCTCTTTGTACTCGCTTGCCATTGAATAACCTAGCCGCTACCTACACCACATGGCATGACAATAGCCTCCAGACGTGATGAAGCATAGACCTACTTCCACTCGCCCGGGCGTACCCTTCTCAGGCTCTGGTGGTAGACTCTCCCGTTTCCTCTTCATGGAGGACTTCAATATCACATACTTAGCCGCTGCATCTGATATCTCCTCCTCCCTCTTTTGCTTTTCCGCCTCTCGCTCACGATCCGCCTATGAAAATACAATTTGGGAATCACATACGACAAGACAGCCATCAGTGACTACTGCCAAGCTCTACCTTCAAACTTTCCAAATATTCCTGATCCTGAACTTCACGAGTCTCGCGGTCCACCATAGCTCTCAACCGTTGAGTCTCTCGCTCGAGCCGTTCAGCCTCCGACATCTGGCTCTGCGATGACAGTACACTCGGTGATGGTCCTGAAAATCTCGGCATCAGGGGCAGCCTCTTACAGACCGTGCGAACGGAAACAGTATCGGATCCAAACCCAGGGCACCCAGGCGCCGGAACGGAAGTAGCAGAGACAGATCCCCGTTCGGAAGACGATACGAACTGAACAGTACTTGCTAGTACCCGTCAAAAACTCATTGCTTCTGGCTCTATTGTAAGCCGCCTCCTGGGACTGCACCACCTACATCACAAACTACGCTCAATCAGACCGTGCCATCTACGGACCTCGACGTCCATATCGGCGCTATCATCGAGAGTACCAGCTGCTTCACTAGTCGACCCTGAGGCGTCACCTCTAGCACTCGCCCTGAGCAGAAAATCGATGCATATGACTCCCGCTTTAAACTGACGTCTTTTTTGAATCCTCAATAGCTCGTCTCAGTGCCTCGTCCTCCTGTCGTTGCATTGGGCTTGTCCAGTGCTGTTGTTGTGCGAACTCTTCCATAGGGGAGGCTATCAGTCGTTCACCACCCACTGTGTTAGCCGTCGGGGATATCGGCAGTGGACCTGCACAATGTAAACATCGTAACCACTAGAGGGGAATCCTACCATATTCATGTGCCTGCATCCTTCTAGCATAGTCTAGACTCATCTGCTCCTCCCATGCTTGCCGCTGATCATCTGGGTTTATCTGCAACCAACATGGCGACTAGTGAATCACGGTCTCCATCGCATATACTCACTCCTGGCAGCCTCTCAGGCGTCTCTGGCTCCATCGCCTGATCAGGACCCCTGAGCTGCTCCCACGCCTTCGCCACGTCCCAGTTGTTGGCAGCCAGGATCTCCATCGCAACCTCCGGATCGATCTGAAGCCTCATATTCGGCGAGAAGGAGATCGTCAATCTCACCTCAGAATCGGGGCCCGCCATGGACAAGAACTGGACTAGTTTCTCGTCCCGTTGTTCGATCTCACTCTTGGTCGGAACAGCCTGCTCGTCCCCGGGTGTAGGTCGTGACGTCATTAAGAGGGATGATACCGAAACCAGAATCTGTAACAAACGAACATAGGTGTGTAAGATGAACCAGAGATAACGCAAGGCAACAACTATTCTTGACATCGAGTCACAGCATAATCATGCAGCCATGTCCTAGTTGTCACCCTATGCAACGCACATCGGAAAGTCCTCCGGGCTTGAGTTCGGGTAGTTCCCAGGAAGCTGGGGTGACATAGTGCACTCGGCATATGCCCCCAATACTATCATCACCATTGGCGCCTCGCGCTCATTCATTTCTAGATGAGTATAGCTGACGATACCGAGGGCTGCCAGAGACAGTAGGTTAGGAGGCAGAGTGAGTCACTTCCCAAAAGCCAGGTGTCCACTGGACAGAATCACCACCAACTCGACATGGCTGAGAATAACCAAGAATACAGAGATATCCACGTCGAAGGCTATGATGAAATAGGCCAACACCAGAACGCCAATACAAGGCCAACTCCAGTAGAGCCATAATAGAGTGTTGACATCGTCAACCGCTGGGGGTACTGATAGTAACATAATGATTGACGGAGAAGCTGGGTACAACTACTCAACTTTACCTCCTCCCGCTTGATTTTCATCCATCTATAGACTGGTGATGGATTTCCCAGAGTCTGCAGTATGTTTACTTGGACACTGGTCGCTGTGGTCAGCCAAACTCCTCACCATATCGAGACCAGTGCCGCGAGGTCGAAGTAGAAGACTACCGCAGAGCTACAATCACGAGGGTAGTCACAGCCTTCATAAGCTAGTAGGTTTCCAGTGTTGGAATGTATGTTTGCTTTCCTCAGCTGAGGTCAGGAGTTTCCTCAGCAAATTTGCATACGAATCGGGTAGAAGTGTGCAGGAACCAATAAGAACTTTCCCGAATTTCCTCAGAATTCTCATATTGTCACAAACATAGAAAGCTGACCATGTGCATATTCCCCAAGGTGTAGGTTCCTATGGTATTATACTGTAGTGAGGGATGCCACAAAAGCCAGTGTGAAATCAGTACCGATATAATAGGTAGTCGTCCGTGGGAGAATCGGCCTGGCGTAATACACCGACAGAGACCAACGAGGCTGGCCGGAAAATTCAGAACCAGCAACACTTGAGCAAATAACGCTGACAGAGCTGATGGCCATACCGGATACGAATACGGCTACGAATGGCAGGGGAATTCCACCTTGAAAAGCAACTAGTATAGTTAGAGGCATGCCCCATCCCCTTTCTACCCATATCGTCAACTCCAATCAAGTGATAGGGGCACTCCTAGAAAACTGTGGTTTGATATAATACCTTTGTTGCGATGGCTTCTGTTATCATAACGATCGTTGCATGGGAGCTAGTCTACTCTCTTCTTAGCCTGCATTTCAGCATCGCTAACTGGGCGGACGATGACTGACCTCGGAGGCTCGGGGCTAAGACAAACGATATGTAGGCCAGGCTCGACTGGCAGTCTCACCTCTTGGGACCGTTGTCAAAGCAGTAGCTCACTCCCATAGCCAGGCGCGTACCATCAGGGGAGAAGCTAACACTGGATACTCCGCCCGATGCGACCTCATCTGCAGTCATTCTCCACAGACGCTTCCGAGCTTCACCATCCCACACTGATACCACACCATCGGAACCGCACGTGGCGAAAGTGCCGTGCCTGGAGCAATATCAGTAGTATGAGAAAATATGGAAAAAATTAGTGAAACTCTCTGTACAGTCTACCCGAACTTGTATGTGGACTTTTACGAGTGAGCAAACTCCTGTACTCGATTGAGGAAAGCAAACATATATCCCAACACTCGATATGAGTTTCCAGTCCAGAATGCAGTCACCGATCTTACTTCGGATGGAAGGCAACGCCATTCACAGCACTCACGTCTTGACCATCAGAATCCACGGCTGAATGGGAAGAGATAGGTCGGAAGGTCGAATCTTCCATGGAGCCAACGAGAGGAAAATTATTACATTTCTTATGATGACACTTGAACGTGTACTTCCCCCTCACTTTATCCGAATGCTCAAAGGGCTCCCATGCTGCCTTTCCTTCTTGGCTACCGCATACGAAGCCTGAAGAATCACAACTCCCATGGCCTGAGGAGAATATGAAGGTACCAGTCCCCATCGGATGGATCGCCATGCATCTGATAGGCTGTGAGAAGGGAGAGTCCCGAACTTGAACTGGCGTGGTAAGGTTACGTATGTCCAATATCAGTATCTATTATTCACCCTGTACCGCTGTAAAGCAGACGACAAGTGCAGGTCACCTCTCTCATGCTGGTCCCAGCAATGACTCGAGTACCATTGCCGGGGTCCAAAGCCATACAGAATATCTTCCCCTTCGCTGCCGTA
>NW_003214508.1:918767-922700 GCF_000006405.1 Perkinsus marinus ATCC 50983 | reverse complement strand
GGACCATGAAAAAAGCTGAAAGAGAACAACCTACCTCCTCATATCCTCATATCCTCCTCTTCCCTCAATTGAAAAAACCTCTTCCTTCGTGCACCAATTACCCCATTGTTCCTCGTCCTGCCCAAATGTCATCACCACTCCTCTTCCAACTATCTCTAAGCCTATGTTCCAAATCTTCCTCCGGCTCTCTCCGTGCTCCCAACCAGAGTCCCGCTGCTGGCCCCACTCCCTCCAACCACGTCATCAGCGATCCCCATCAACCTGTGCTACTACAATGTTTGAAGGTTCCTCGTCCGAAGAAATATCTTTTCTTGGACGTTGGTTCTCCTGATCACTAGCAGTAGAATCTTTCTGGATTCCGTCGATTGTGACAGTCCGGTGCGTATCGTCCTCTTCATGAACCGGGCCTTACCCTACTACAGACGGGCCATCAGTGACGGTACCGTGATTTTCTGCATTCGTTAAAATTCGATCTCCGGACATTACTGCTCTTGAATGCCGCCTTTGTCATATTGACAGGCTAAATGAGCAGCTTTTTGATATCATGGTCGTGGACCCACTCTACTTGGAGACCCTCGGTTCCGACACCAGATGGAGAGATGTGATCAAAACATACACTGAAGCCCTAGGCCCAAGATGATTACCAAATTGTGATCTAACAGTGCGCAATACTCGAAATCGAGGTCTTCGTTGTCAAGAGAGCTCGATTGAATTGAATAGACATCGGTAAGTTTGGTATGACGGTCGACACACATGTCCAACAACGTAGAAGTCCAGGGATTGATTCTCGTTCACTGATAACAGTTACAATGACTCAGCGGTTCGCGTGATAAATGCGATTGCTACCAATGCTGATGAACCATGAGCGTCTCGATAGTACAACCACTTAAAGCCGACCAGCTTGATAATGCCGGAACAGGATCTCGTCAATGGCAACATGTGCGCTCTGTCATCCCGTTGAGTTCTTATCGGTTCGGACGCTAACTACGACTTGACGTAAACCGGTTTGGGCTAAACTGTTAGGCAAACCTGTTACAACCAAACCAACTACGGACTATCAAAAACACCAACTATACCAACTTGTCGTAAGCCCTCAACCTGTCGTTATCACCACACGTAACAGCTTTCAACTAAGCCCGTCTAGCACAGCTGGGAACGGTTTCGACCTTTCGACCTACTTCGGTGCTGTGACGACTTTCTCGCTGCGCCCATAAACTCGCCAATTTTTGAAATTGGTGGCGTGTGTGGTAAATTACCACTTGCTGCTAATATTCCCACTGGTAATGTGAGCTAGATCACGTCAAGCTTTGAGTTGGGATTATTCTGAGGAATCCGTAGGTATGTCAGTATTCCAACTGCACCTTCGTAGTTGGGTAATTTCAGTAACTCGACAGTCGAATTTCGTCTCCGAAGTCTGATCCGCTTGGACTTAGGCTTCTCAGTGAGGAGTTGTCACTGAAATACTACTATCCCAATTTACTATATGGTTCCTGACTACAAACGCAAAAGAGATTATAGTGTCAGAAACTTCCCGGACGGAAATTTGATTCAGTCGCAATCGTTGGCCTGCGCCCTATGGGCACCGATTGATAAGTTGGCAGAGGGAGCCACGGACTCGAGTACCCTGTTGATTCTTCTGTCTATCTGTTCTAGGTAAGCAGTGACTCCAGCCCTGCCCATATTTCAACCAAACCGCCACACGATCATGATCTCTACGCGAGGATGGCATCGGCCGCCTTTCCGCCGATCTCAGCTTTTGTCGCACAAATTCATGATACATCAGTAGCTTACCGACAAACCTGTGGATGTTCGGGTGGGCGGCACCGAGCTTCCCCTCCAAGGTGCCATGGAGTCCTCAGCAGCATTATTACTTCTATGGCACTCAGACGGTGCTGCTGTCCAAAAGACTGGAGGCCATGTAGGGTCTAAGAGGTGGATCAAATTCGCGCGTGAAAGTACTATGAAACATACTATATTCCTACTATGAAAGTACTACTATGAAAATACTACTACTATGAAAATCCTCCTATTATGAATATCCTACTACTATGAAAGTACTACTATGAAAATCCTACTATGAAAATACTACTAGTATGAAAATACTACTACTATGAAAATCCTACTATTATGAATATCCTACTATGACCATCTCATGAATACCGTCTCATCACAATCTATCACGCTCAATCCAACGCTGGTATCATCCCTCTCGGCACTTGACTCCTCGTTAGAAACGGTTTTGCTCCTGTTGCTGTACAAAACGGGAAGATCGGAACGAGTTGTGAATCCGGAACTCCCAAATGTGACGTTGAAAGTATTGAAAATACTACTACTATGAAAATCCTCCTATTATGAATATCCTACTACTATGAAAGTACTACTATGAAAATCCTACTATGAAAATACTACTAGTATGAAAATACTACTACTATGAAAATCCTACTATTATGAATATCCTACTATGACCATCTCATGAATACCGTCTCATCACAATCTATCACGCTCAATCCAACGCTGGTATCATCCTTCTCGGCACTTGACTCCTCGTTAGAAACGGTTTTGCTCCTGTTGCTGTACAAAACGGGAAGATCGGAACGAGTTGTGAATCCGGAACTCCCAAATGTGACGTTGAAACACTGAAAACATCAGCGCATATCTTGTTGTAGCGATAATGCCGTTTACAACAGAGGAATCTGGACGGAAACTTCGCTATGTATAGTATGACCAACGCTGCAACGGTGACAGACTGTCACCGTCACACTTTTCAAGAATCAAGGTTATGACCATTGCAAAGTTTCACGGCAACTAAGTGTTCTTGAGTGTATCTAATCTGTGAAAAAAATACTCGGAAAACTCGTATGTGATGGTAGTGGTCGTCAACTTGAAGTTTTCCAAGATAGCACCAAACTACCACGTTCTTAGCGCACGCCAATCTGATCGATCGGGCATCATGCACTGTCAGTTTGGGTCACCACTGTCCTCCAAGATGTGGTGGAAGGGAGATTTTCCTGGCTGCCCCGCCAGTAGTTCTCGAAGTAATGTAGACTTGGAGAATGAGATGAGGAGTTTGGAGAGGTATATGGAGGAAGCTGTACATTCGATGGGCTTCACTACCTTCAACGCAGCTAGGGACATTAGGATACCTGGGTAGTACTGGGCTCTCAAGCTTACAATTGATCAATAGTATGCCTATGTAGATGCATCCAGTTCAAGCCGTTCCCGCGAGGTTCCAAGAGGCGGAAATCATTGGAGACCAAGTCCTACTCGAAACGGGATAACGTCTGTCCATCAAATCGGTCCCCGGCAGCAGTGGATAGCCGAGTAACTCGAAGGGAATGTCAAATGTACTTATGCTGTCTCAGGCGAGCACCTCGGCCTCGTTCACCAGATCGAGGCTCATATCCCGCTCCGCCTCTACACCTTCCCTTGTGCCTTCGACTGGCATTGACAGGTGAGTGCTGAACTGACATGAGCTCAGCTTATTCCCATCTGGCCGCTTCAGGCCTGGCTTCCGGCTGAGTTACGGTGATGCCTCATTGGTAAGGGGGATCTTACTCCACAGCGGTCTTGTACCTAGGGAGCATGGACCTGACTGGGTCCTTTCGTGGACAGGAAGTCTCCCTAAGGAACAAAGCTTTCAACACTTACAGGTAATGCATAGACAGATCATCATTGGCGATAATCGGTAACCTTGGTGCGTCTTCCGATGTTACATCCTTGAATGTAGCTGGCCCTTGTTCACGAATGGCAGCGAATCAACCATTTCCCGAGTTCCCACGAGCTCACACGGAAGATCGTCTGTGGGCGCACTATGCAGCCATGCGGGAACTCTTCGTGCTGAGAGTCGACTATCTCCTGAGACTTTGTCTCCCGGATGAAAGAATCCTTCTGGACGTACTGATAGGATCGTCTTACTCTCACTGAACATCCCCC
>NW_003214508.1:917282-918667 GCF_000006405.1 Perkinsus marinus ATCC 50983 | reverse complement strand
CAGGAAGCCGGTAGCGAGTGGAACTAAATATTGCCAGAATACTCGATGAACATAAGCTAGGTCCCCTATCACTTGTCAACACGATTGACCTCTTGACCTCCTTGGTTGAAGTCTATCAAGACCAATGCTCCACCCAGGGTAGCACACACGGTCTGGGACGGATCGCTGAATGTGACGTCGAGAAGCGGGTGGTGCTCCTTTCGTGTTGCCAACAAGGAATTGCGATGAGTGTCGTACAAACGGCAGGACTAGAACAGAGAAGACGAACGCTTGGGAGATAGGACATGTGCCACGACTCACTCCGTCCCAGCTGGATACAGCTAGCAAATGGGCAGGGATGTTGCCAACTCCATAGGACCGAGTTGCCTGCACCGGGAATCGAACCCGGGATATGACATTCAGAGGAGGGGACACCAGAGTAGTGGCAGTGCCAAAACCAGTCGAAGTAGACATGTGCCCAAAACTATACAGCCCAGAGTAACAAAAGTCACCATTCATTTCCCTCGTTATTCTCATCCCTCAAAACTTGATGCTGTAATTTAGGCGGAAACTGGAAGAGATTAATTAACAAAAAAAATCTGAAGCTATGATTCATGTAGAAGAGACCCATGGCCAGAGGGGGTGGCCAACCGGTGGAGATGCCTAAGGAAGGAACAAAAGCTGACTCCGACACAAAAGCCATGAGTCGAACAAGGGCGACTTTCTCCCGCTTAGTCCATAAGATGGCGGCCACCACCACCACTGGAAGAGGGTGCTCTAGACTGTGGGCACTGTGTAAGCACAGCTACTGGGCGCCTCAGGGCCGAAATGTAGTGTCACCGCATGGTACCGATGCCCTTCAGTAGCTCCGCCCGAAGATTTGCTCACTGCCAAGGCCTCTCATGGAGGAGGGTGTATCCCGATAGTAGCCGCCGAAACTCTCTCGTGGAGGGGCCGGATCCACAGCCCCTCGCTGACCCCATCCCTCTGTTCGCTTCCTCCTGGACGATTCTTTCGCTGGGAGTACCTCCCTCAAACGGACTCTACCGTCGGCCCCTGAGATCAACATTGTGGGAACGTAACAAGTAGGCGTTCTCCTTATGGTAGATTCTCTCGGCAATCACTAAACTTCTGGGCGGGGAGTCTCCTGTCCATCAACCTCTCTCGGCCCCCATAGTCGCCCTCATCAGGTCTCTCTGTACGATACCCATATCGAGATGCCCTGCACCGACCTGCCTGTCTCGGAGATTAAGCCAGATCACCAAATTTACTGCACCATGTCATCACCATGAGAGGAGGAGGACGGTCGATCTACACGGCCTTAGTAGACGTTGAACTCGAGGCATTTCCGGTTCAAACCAGGTATGTTGAGTCGCTCTTTAGGGAGCTCCCAGCCAAGGACCTGT
>NW_003214508.1:914640-917182 GCF_000006405.1 Perkinsus marinus ATCC 50983 | reverse complement strand
CAGGGTTGAAGCTGAAGCAGATGAAGTTAAAATTCTCTTTAAGGGTGATTTCCAATTTAATGGCGCCGGGGCCGTATTATGGGCTGGTTCTCACACGGCTGAGTCTACCATTTGAGGGCGGAGGTAGATGGCCTAAAGAGCTGAAGTCTCGACTCCAAACACTCTTCGACACCCGGCTGCAGGAGGCTTACACAAGCAAAAGCACTGAGACGGGAGTATACAAGGTCTACAAGTGTTGTATTGAAAAATTAAGGAAAAAGTGAGGAAAAATTAAGCTGTGATTACAGCTTAATTTACCAAATGTGCGGGAAAGAAGTCCCGTCTTCAACACACTGTCGGCTTACTCGCCGATTTATTTGGATACGGGCATCCTTAGCATACGTAGAACGATGCATCAATAGCCCCAGACTTAAGAGAGTCGCGTTGAGAGTTAGACCAGTTTTTGCTAAGTGGAAGGGGGAGGGGGTATGAGAGCATCACGAGTTGTAGTGTTACAGTCAGCGAGTGTAACACTTATCGGGGATAGGCCGGACCGCAAAAGAACCTTGGGGAGCTGTTATCCGGGTGAGAGCTGTTATCCGGGTGAGAGCTGTTATCCAAGGCCTCAGAAAAAAAAGCCAATCGCAAGGCAAGAGCGTAACCTCCGTGAACCCGAAACCCGACTCAGGTCGCCCTTCGGGCGACCATCACCCAAAACCCGAAGAGTGGACAGTGTGAGAGCTGAGGGGTTTCCTTAGGGGAAAAACGGAACTCCCTTGGACATTGCCGAACTCCCCTTAGAAAAACGCAGAGGGCGAGCGAAAAGTATTCCTTAGAATTCTTACACTCTCCTTAGAAAAATGATATAGATCCACGAACTCTGTGTCACAGAGGCCTTAAGAGTGAACTGAAAACAACAGGGTAGCTAAAATCACAACCGATCATTATGCGAGCGAAATTGAAGATCGGGCACGCACAAAGAAGACAAGAAAGATATTGAATCTTAATGAGAGCGAGAACACGAGTCACAAGGGGAACGGTCATCAAGATAATTACCAGGTGTGAATCCTTGACTAAAGGTAAAACTAGCTTGCAAGTCCATTAAAAAAACCAAAGGATTGCGGGTGAAAACGGAGAACGGGAAACCCGAAACCCCACCCGAAACCCGACAGGGCAACCCGAAACCCGAACTCTCATCCAAGTGAAGGCTGTTATCCAAGGGCGAACTGATCCCAAGGAAACCAGAAACCCGAACTGTTATCCGAGTGAAGACTGTCATCCAAGTGCGAACTGATCCCAAGGAAACCAGAAACCCGAACTGTTATCCAAGTGAAGACTGTCATCCAAGGGCGAACTGATCCCAGGGAGACTCGCTTAGGGAGTCCATTAACAACGATACAAGCCCAAACTGATCGTAGGGCAACCTGCGCTGTTCATGCAGTTTTCATGCAGTCTGACTGACACTTCAGACATTTACTGATAGTTATCCCAGCACCAAACTAACACGTTCTTAGCGCACGCCAATCTGATCGATCGGGCATCATGCACTGTCAGTTTGGGTCACCACTGTCCTCCAAGATGTGGTGGAAGGGAGATTTTCCTGGCTGCCCCGCCAGTAGTTCTCGAAGTAATATAGACTTGGAGAATGAGATGAGGAGTTTGGAGAGGTATATGGAGGAAGCTGTACATTCGATGGGCTTCACTACCTTCAACGCAGCTAGGGACATTAGGATACCTGGGTAGTAATGGGCTCTCAAACTTACAATGACCTTGATCAATAGTATGCCTATGTAGATGCATCCGGTTCAAGCCGTTCCCGCTAGGGTCCAAGAGGCGGAAATCATTGGAGACCAAGTCCTACTCGAAACGGGACAAAGTCTGTCCATCAAATCGGTCCCCGACAGCAGTGGATAGCCGAGTAACTCGACGGGAATGTCAAATGTACTTATGCTGTCTCAGGCGAGCACCTCGGCCTCGTTCACCAGATCGAGGCTCATATCGCGCTCCGCTTCTACACCTTCCCTTGTGCCTTCGACTGGCATTGACAGGTGAGTGCTGAACTGGCATGAGCTCAGCTTATTCCCATCGGGCCGCTTCAGACCTGGCTTCCGGCTGAGCTACGGTGATGCCTCATTGGTAAGGGGGATCTTACTCCACAGCGGTCTTGTACCTAGGGAGCATGGACCTGACTGGGTCCTTTCGTGGACAGGAAGTCTCCCTAAGGAACAAAGCTTTCAACACTTACAGGTAATGCATAGACAGATTATCATTGGCGATAATCGGTAGCCTTGGTGCGTCTTCCGATGTCACATCCTTGAATGTAGCTGGCCCTTGTTCAGGAATGGCAGCGAATCAACCATTTCCCGAGTTCCCACGAGCTAACACGGAAGGATCGTCTGTGGGCGCACTATGCAGCCATGCGGGAACTCTTCGGTGCTGAAGAGTTCGACTATCTTCCTGAGACCTTTGTTCTCCCGGATGAAAAGAAATCCTTTCTGGAGGTACTGATAGGATCCGTCTTACTCTCACTGAACATCCCCCCTACACATAGGCCCATGAGAAT
>NW_003214508.1:909283-914540 GCF_000006405.1 Perkinsus marinus ATCC 50983 | reverse complement strand
GTCATCGAGGATGAGCTCACTTGCTTGGGCTTCACTCCGGCATTCAGTGTGGTAATGACTGCTGTGGGAAGGTCTAAGTCTATCGTGGCTAGGAGCCCTTCTATGGTGTCCTCGCGCTATCCCTCCAAGCCTGACCTAGACAGTAGACGACGGAAAGCCCCTTGTGCTATGCCAGGATCCGACAGCAGCTCCACATTGGTCACCTCTGAGGGACCCTTTCCTGTTGGCATGTATTTAGACCACTCCCAAGTCGATCTTCTTGATGACGACATTGACTTTAACCTCTGAGGTCCTTCAGACCAGCATGTCTTGTAAGTGTCAGCAATTTGTTGACTTCTGAGGTTATGTCGTGTTCGAGTGCTTGGATTACCGAGAGCGGTCCTTTCGTTGGTAGTATATTGTTTTTCCACACAGTTGTGGCTTATGTCGAGCAGCACTAGCAACAGCAACAGCAGCAGCACGCCCTCTACACCGACCCCGTCGTCAGCTGGGAAGTTCACCTGGTGTGTCGGTGTGGATTTCGGTACTCGGACTTCGGTGGTGGCCTCTGCCCTCCCAGCTACTACAGCCAAGGCGGCTATTGGCATTGACGTCAATGATGTATCCAATAGAGCCACACCGAGTGCTGTTGCCCTTTCGGACGGCCTTCGTTTAACTGGTGAACATGCAATGGGCCAGGTAGGTTCTCGCTGTGTGCCTGTATCACTCGATACTCCTATTCAGAGTGATGGTTACATCTCCCATTTGGCTTCCGCTCTCGAGGACCCTATTGCTTGCAGCAAGCGGTTCGAGTGTGCCTGGGAGACTAAGCTTGGCCCCATCACTCACGCTGATCGAGAAGGCGTTGAGCTTACTCCCACTCAAGCTACTGCTATATACCTTAAGGTCAGTGCCAGGCTGAGAAGCGTTAGTCCCACCTATACTCGTGCTCAGAATCTTCGTTCCTATGCATCTTGCGATGATGCTGAGGTGCCAGACGTCATGGCCATCGCCGTTCCTAATGGTTACTCAGACGAGGCCATCGACAGACTTGTCAAAGCCGCAGCTCTCGCTACTCCAAGTGATATCTCAGCACGTTGCATGCTGCCCCCTTCACTACTGCTCTCAGACCATCGTTTAGTGGTACTAGACCACAGCTTGGCCATCGCTAATGCCTATCAGCACAAGGAGTCAACTGCTAAATTAGAGGAGGCAGGGTAGGCTCATGCTTGGTAGCGTCATAGGTTCACTGGAGTTGGCTCTCTTAGATTGGTACTCTTCGTCGATGTTGGATACTCCCATGCAACGGCGACTGTGGTATCGTATCCCGAGGGGAAGATAGTTGGTAGTGAAACCAACAAGAGCATTGGCGTGTTCGAATATATCACCACTATTTGCAATATGGTATGTCATGCAGTGCTCGGGAAACAGTCCAGAAGCCCCGTCAGATCCGCGATCAGTATGGTGCTGTCAAGCTTTGCACTCGACGAGGACGCCGCCTCCTAGCTGCCTCAGAGAAGGCCCTTAAGCAGGTCCGCTTTTCTGACAAGGAAATTCCCGTAGATGCCCCTGTCTTGTTCAGCTCTCGATGCTGGCCGATACCACACTCGAGCTTGAATGCTTCACCGAGGATGATGGAGATGTTCGTCTGCCTCTCACAAGGTGACTTCAGTTCGATGCTCATGTCTGTGAATCGTCCACAGGGCCAAATTCGAGGATGCCGCCAAGAGCATAACGACCGCTATTCAAGACATGGTGGCTCGTGTTGTCGCCGCTGCTGGAGGCTCTCTGGGCAGGGCCGAACTCGTTGGAGGTGGAAGTCGCATCCCCTGCGTACGGGAGGCGATTGCCAAGTAATGCGAATTTGTGATTGCTGGGCGGTTTACAAGTATCTGTCTGTGCTCAGGGCCGCTGACGTCCCTTGTGAGCAGCTAGGTGCCGGCCTAGACGGTAGCAGTTGCGTGGCTGCTGGTGCCGCTGCCATTGCCGTCGATGTTGCACGGTGAGCTCTGCTGTGACCATCGTGTTACATCGATCTTGTGCCCCTCAGAGGTGACACTGTAGAAGGTATAAGGAAGGATGTCCAGTTGACTGATGATATGGTGGACCCCAAGGAACGGGAGCTCGAGGAATGGATGCAAGACGTTCATGATAAGGAGGTTGGTGGTGGCAGTCTGGCAACGATTTTCGCCGAGTCTTGTTGTATCAGACATCCCGTCGTCATGCCAAGAACGCCTTCGAGACTTACATATATACTGTCCGCGACTGGATCAACGGCGACAAGAAGGGACTTCTTCCTAGGGATAAGGTTGGATCTACTTCTTATCACTTCGACAAGGCTGTGGTTATGCTTAGATTGCCCCTCGTCTGGACAAGGAGGAGTTATGGTTTGAGGAAAGCCAGTATGCTGAAGTGCCGGTGTCGACTCAGGAGTATGAGGAGAAGCTGAAGACCCTGGAAGAGTTCGTCCAGTCTGAGGGGTGAGGGCTTGTCTCATAGCTTGCCCGTGTCACACACATGTTTAGGGAAGCCTTCTTCAAGGCTCAAAAGGAGGACCGACAGAGAGCGGAGAAAGAGCTCGAGGATAGGGCCGCTCAGGAGCAGGGTGAGATTGATCGGCAGCGTGGTGTTACTTGACGATGTGTTTAGGGAAGGTGAAGGAGGATCATGACTACAGGAAGATGCCTGCAAGTGAGAGACTCCGAATGGCTGGTAAAAACAAGGAAGAGGGAAATGTCGTTTTCAAGGCTGGTAACCTACAGGATGCTGTTAGCCGGTAAGCTTTTATGTCCATTGCTGTATGGTGGGCTTCCTATTTGATAACCAGGTACGCCCGCGCTATGCAGCACTTGAACAAGGCGTTCGACATGAGTCCCGAGCAACAGGCTGAACATGATTCGATCGCCTTGTCCTGTCATTTGAATACCGCACAATGTTATATTAAATTGGCCACGAAGGAGGCAGCAAGGTAATTCCATTGGGATGAGGTTGTACTCATGTTAATTGCCCCTTCAGCGATAAAGCAAAAGCTGAGAGAGTCTGGGAGAAGGCTGTTGACGCTGCAACCGAGGCTGTGAAGATCGATGATAGCAGTGTTAAGGCACAGTAGGCCAGCTGTCCTACTATATTACTCTAGCCATTACATTTTCTCAGTTACCGTCTCGCTTTCGCCCTCGACCATCTCGGAAAGTTCGATGAGGGACTGACTTCTGCTAAGCGCGCGAGACATTTGGCTCCAGAAGATAAGGAAGTTGTGAGGCTCGAGAGCAGACTAGAGACCCAAATTGAGAGGCAGAACGCCAAGGCCAAGAAAATGTATAAAAAGATGTTCGCGTGATCGAACTGTAAACAATCGACAAAACAAATACCCCTTTTAACCACTGTCACGTTTCGGTACTTATAGTATGTTGAATTCAGAAAGGCATCAGAAGTTGAGTGAAGCGAAGAAAAAGTATGTTGGTGAAATTATATCGCTATTAACATCAGAAAGAACACAGAACTGCAAGTACGGTATGATAGACCAGATCTGCAGGTGGTACGGTAGTCGGGCAACTTGAGTAGATGAACACAGGCGCTGGTGGTTGGCAAGCGATCAGGGTCATCAACCCTTGTTATGGCGAAGGAGGCAGGTAGGATTTCAAGAACCAAGCTAAGGTGGTTTCGAGTTACTAGTCACGAAGGAGGTTCTGAGAAGAGAACAGTGGTTCGAGTCGACGAGTGAGTTTGGTCGCTCAGGGGTGTTTCAATGGTCCGAACATTTTGAGAGAAAGTGATTGGTAATTGACAGACTCTTTCCTAGTGGACCGGGTGTCACCCAGTAGGTGACAGGACAGACCTGTGGGAGGGGTGAGTCGCTAGTACCGCACCAGTACAACTACTTCAGGGAGACTATCCACTGTACAGGGATGATGCCTCTGACGCCTCCGAGGAACATGGTCATTTACTCCTGTACTTGTGTGTATGCTCTGAACTTGATAATGCTTCTCCAAAATTGGAAGATTGAGCCTGATGGACTATTCAAATTAAGTACATATTAAGATCTCGTGCTGACCACTCATAGGCCAGCTGGAATCACCCTACTTTATCGACACAGCTTCATTACGACTAACCATACACGAGGCCCTCACATGGACCCTATCACTTAGCCTATCACCAACACGTCCGGCGAATACTGCATGTGCAGCTCGTGGGATCGTGCCCAGCTGCCCATTCGAGCATTCATGGTAGTTCGGGTGTAGCATATAGGACTCCATTTCGGCCCGGAATTTCCGGCAACTCAACATAGATGGACAAGAAGGACACTCAAGTGAGACAGGGCAGAATTCAGGGCGGTGATTCAAATGGTGATAGGAGGCAGTATTAGGCAACACCTCCCTAGGTCGAAAAGGCGATGCATCAACTGCTACGAAAATCTCAACTCCATCAGCACTGCAGACGGGGAAAAATATTCGAAATCCGCACTAGCACTGCTGGACGAAAGAATGATAGCCAGATAGAAGTTCAAGCTTGGCAGCAGACAAAGAACTCATGCGTCCCCTTCCTCGGCACCGCTAAAGGCATCCTCGTCGCTGTAGAAGAGACTCGAATCCGAGAACTCGCCGTACCCTGGGGTAGGTCTCCTATGAATAGTAAAAGCAATAACACTAGCTCAAGGGGAGCCATCACTACTACCAAAGGACCCTGCCATGTTCCTTTAAGACGTAGCCCATCCAATCCTTCTCGTCTATGAAGTGCCAAGTGGGATCAATGTCACGCCAGTCCGTAGGTATCGAGACAGTGTCCGTTGGTGCAGGAGCGCCCGCTAGCAGTTTGGCAATTCGATGAGAGTCGGCACCTCGCAGCTGCTGCTCACAAGCTGACAATAACAACAACAACGATCAGCTATCAACACGACCTCGCTGATCAGCTACTACAACTACTACCTGTCTTGTCCGGCTGGACCAATGCACACCAATTAGTTCCACTAGCAGCATACTTTTCAGCCAGTGCCCTTTTAGTCGGAGTTTTCAGTACGCTGAGGCAAGGAGTATAGAGAAGGCACAAGGCCTGGGGTATTACATGACAGCTAGTTGATCTTCTTCTCTCGAAAGATAGTCACCGAGAGGGTCCCCTTGATCCAAGCGGATCAGATTAGCCCTAGCCTGTGGTTCCATATTGTCTGGAGTACCCGGTGATATGGTAATGGACTCGATACGCGCCGGTATAACACAGAGTATTGCCCAGAACATTTGTGACCAGTCGGAGGTGCTCATGGCAAGCCTCGCTAGTTTGTTATCCC
>NW_003214508.1:907525-909183 GCF_000006405.1 Perkinsus marinus ATCC 50983 | reverse complement strand
CCTGGCATTGCCCGTATCCGATTGAACAGGCGAAAGACCATCCCTCTGGTAGGACCCACGAGCATTCGATAGTGCTCGGACTCTATGTCGTGGACAACTATCGGCTTCACATCGCCTGAAGCCTCGAGGGGGGCGACACTGCTGTATAAGTAACCAGAGTAGTTAGGACCGTTACTGGAGCTGCTACAATAACTGTCTTGGGAATCAAACGAACCGGTCATACAGAAAAAAATCGGAATAAGCACAGAGTGATTTGGGCTGTAGTGAGAAACGATTATGTATAGCGTGAATAACTCCGTAAAGTGAGTGTTTTTCCTCTAACGTTTTAGGCTGTTCAATTCCAGCGCAGTTTGCAAACAACCTGGGTGAGACAAGTGGCCATGGACGCCCACAGTATTGACGTGGCATTGGAATTCTTTGAAGGGCACGGATCCACCCTGAGCCCGCAGGAAATCCTAACCATCAGGGTTGGACTCGATCAACTGAAATACGACAGTAAATTTGACAAGGTAGTGGTGGTTGTTGACCCTACACTTCTATCCTTTTTTAACAGGTACACTTTTGAGGGCGCATCTCTGGTCCTAAGGGCTCTTACTACATAGCACATGGATTCAGGCTGAGCTGTGATGCCTTGCCCAAGAAAGAGTCGTATTTCAGTACTTCTACTACTGCGGGTAGTACCCGAGTGGCTGCTGCAGTGCTTGCTAGACTTCTTGCAGCTGCTTGAGGTGGCTGAATCTTACGAGGATATTGAGAAGTCGTTGGTTAACCACAGCATACCTTTCATCGGCGTCCCGTCGATGTAATAAGGACAGTTTACATGGTCATCACGTTTCCACCCTCGGTATTTTTCCAATCTGTAGTAAGTCTAGATCGTTAGGCTCGTCGCCAACGAAAAGCTTATAGCTCGCCGTGGCATCTTTGGCTGCTCGGGTTCTTACCAACAACAGGTCACCGACCTCACGCCCTTAGGCAGCTGTGCACTGTAGTAGTATTTACGACATGTGGGCACTGCAGGGCACCCGAATCCCTGCCCGTGTCAATTGATATGAACAAAAACCATTTAGAAGATATATCCTCTCAGTATTGTGTTCGGACGCGCCTGGTTCGGTATTGTCGCTCTGCGGCATAAGACAACTACGGCGTGCCTTAGGCGTATCTCGTGTGTACCATCTCCCATGTCTAGCACTACCATATCACAGCTTTCATCGCGCTTAGCCCGAGAAGAGCCCTTCCTGAGTGCTGCCAAGACACCTGTGAAATCTCGGGCAATGGTTGGGTGTATTGTCAGGCCGGGTTCGCAGTCTGGGGACTCGGCAGAAATGCTTATTATACTGCGGGCAATTAGAGAGAACGATCCGTGGTCTGGCCAGACTGCCTTCCCCGGTGGTCGCTGTGAGATCGATGATAACGGTGATGATATGGTGACAGTGGTACGGGAAGTATGGGAGGAAATAGGAGTAGACTTGTCGGACAAGACGCACTATAGAGTGCTTGGTCGTGTGAGCGATATAGAGGTCTATCGTGGGGGCAGGGTACATATGGTAGTCGGGTGTATAGTCTTCGAGCAAATAGTGCCGCCCGAATCCCTCACGTTGGCCCCTCTAGAAGTAGCTGCGTGTGGATGGGTACCGCTTTCTACAGTGGGCTGTGCTACC
>NW_003214508.1:900623-907425 GCF_000006405.1 Perkinsus marinus ATCC 50983 | reverse complement strand
GATTATACCATGATCCCTAGATGTAGTATCACCTCCTAGTATTTCGTGCTATGTTAGGCGTTGAGTTCATCCACACCTCTCTGGTGTTCTTAGTGCATGGTAGCTTCTGGTGTAGCTGCTTGTCCTTTCGCTAGTGGGTAGGGTATTGTGCTTTGTTGTTTTGCTCCCTTTGAGTTTTTTATATTAAATTTTAGCATAAGCAATGGCTGCTGTGACCGTTCCTCAGATCACAGCAAAGCTCGCTAGTCAGTGCCCGGTCCTTAGCACAGCTAGGGTAGCGGTTAAGTCCCGAGCGATGGTGGCATGTATTATCCGCCCTGGTCCCCAACCATTGGACCCTGCCGAGATGCTCCTTATACGGCGAGCAGCGCGGGAGGGCGATCCTTGGTCTGGTCAGACGGCCTTCCCTGGTGGACGCTGTGATGTTGATGATGGTGGCTGCGACTTCACAACTGTTTGCCGAGAAGTCCGCGAGGAGCTGGGAGTAGACCTGACGAATGAGGAGCGATACAGATACCTAGGGCGGGTCCGAGATATGGAGACCTTCAAGTCCCGCAAGGTTAATATGGTCATTGGATGCTTTGTATATGAGCAGCTGATCCCTGAGCCCTTCACGTTAGCTTTAGACGAGGTAGCGGCCTGTGGTTGGTTACCGCTCACTGCTATTGCATGTGCTGGGCAGAAGGACGTAAAAGAGGTGAAGTGGAGTGTGCCTAAGGACACGTCTATGTATCGGTATCTGCATCTTCTGGGCCTTACAGACCTCACATTACCATCGCTTGTGGTGAGTCTAAGAGACGCTACCAAGGTCCGCTCAGACGTTGATGTGGACCACTTGCCTCTCTGGGGGATGACGCTGTGTTTTTCGGAGATGCTTACTATGGAACCATCCGCTGGCCTGAGCCCTTACAGGTGTCTACCCTTGGTGGGCTATAGGATACCGCATATATTCAACTCGGTGTTCCACGATATGCTCTACACTCTATATGTAGCGACATGGCGGAAGGACCTCACTCTCCATGGGTCTGACGTGGTCATTGGGTATCTGCCATTTTTACATTGTCTCTGTGGTGGAGCAGCAGTAGCTGGTGCTGGTCTGGGATACTTGACTCTCCGGAGTAGGCTTTGATAATTTGTTTCATACATATCTGGTATTGTGCTCAGTGTGTTAGAAGGATAGGCCGGCCAACTGATCGGTCGCTGGTGGTTTGTACGGTCACTTTACTCGGTGGTGTAACTAGGGTGGTACCCACCCTGCAGAGTATCACTACTTCTAACATTAGTGTTTCACCTCGACTGTACGATTGGCGGCATGTCCAGGGCGGGACAATTTTCTTCATAATAAGGTCTTGTGTTGACAACTTCAATTCGGAGGACTTTTCCTTGGCCGTATTGCTGAATGGGAGATCCACGGCAGCAGCGAGAGGATGACCTAATGGCCTCACACTCCGCTGACCAATCAGGGACCCTGGCCGCTCCTCAAGATGTACCCAGTCCTGCTGGGGGGAGGATAATGATATGCTCATCGTGATGAGGGTCTACGGATTGTTAGCAGGTTGCCACCAGTGGGAACTACTTGACAATATCGGACACGCCTCGTTCGCTAGCAAGGCGATATCGGTCAGTTGAGCTAGGCGTTCATGATACCAGTGATTTCCCATGTGAAGGTAGTGCCTCTCAGGTTTGCAGTTACTCAAGGTCTGGCCCCTTAGATTAGCTAGGTTACTCCTTCCCTCTTTAGGCGGTCCATGTAGTTGCCCTTCTTGCCACGAGTCAAGCGCTAGTCGGCACTTGAATGTCACTAAAACATGTCCCGTCTTGAAATTGTCGATTGACTTTGGTCTCGTGGACCCCATCTCTGGTGATGGGCCCGCTGCTCGTGGATACTTATGGCTACTATCACACTTGGCACGATCTCAACACAGGTAGAGGTTGGATTCTCTGTCGGTCTCACGTTCTTGATGTTTTTTGAGATGCCCAGTGAGCGTTCCGGAGGTGGTATTCTTCCGGAAGGGAGCCCCATTTCGAATGTTCGCCATGGGCGGATCATCCACGCTCACGATGTTGATCAGAAAGCCCGGAAATGTATTTGATATGCATACGAGTAAGCTGAGTTGGATCATCGCCCTATCTCCACACTGGTTCTATTGGTTAAGGAGATCTCCTCAAGAAACTGTACAGTGCGGAGCGCAAGCGTCACATCGAAGCTTATATGCAGTCTGGGACGAAGAGCGAGACAGAGGACGGTGCTGTGGCTGTGGCCTCGCTGAATGGCTGGAAGTTTACCAGCATCAGGCCCAGACCTTGGAAAGCCTCCTAAACCCTTTGAAAACTGTGATGCTGTATGTATCATTCGGTACACAGACGGAGCGATGCGGACGGTCTCTGCAGCTGAGGCGAGTACTTCATCTCGAGGCCTCCTATTGGTTGGGTTCTCAGCTACGGTCAGTGATAATCCAACGGCAGACCAAACGGAGTGCGTGGATGAACGTAGCCTCCCTTGCCACGAGGCCTTACAGGGATGAGGACTCCTCCGTAAGTGTCTGGCCCGTCCAAGGTTATCTCTCCCTAATCGGTAGGCGTCACGTAGGGACTGAAAATACCTGGTAATTTTTCCTGCAGAACGACTGTGAAGCTAAAATTTTGAATATGGGTTATACGCGTACTTTTGGTCTCGAGATGGTGCGAGATGTTGTAGATATTAGGAGGGCACAGGAGTACCACAATATCATACCGATATTTCAAGCCTGGGGCCGAGGCTGTGATGGGGATGTCCAGCCAGGCGGACCAGGAAGGAGCTACATGGCTAACGCTTGAGAGTAGTCCCTTTGGGCCCCTGCGACTGTACTACGGCCTGTCTCCTTCAGTGCGTGTACGGAATAGTGTGATGGAGATGGTACAAGCGTTGAGCCCTGCCTGGTCGATGGTAGCTGGCACCTTTGAATTTGAATATGATCACCACACCGACACACTGTGGTTGGTTGGGGCATCGCGTATACAGGCCGAGAAGCTCTCCTCAGCTAGTGATTCTAAGGTGACCTCTTCCTCCGCACTGCATGGATCTAGGGGTAGGTAGCAGCCTCCTCAGTTACAGCGCTCATGGGAGGGGTCAATAGCCCCGGGCCATACCGATGAGGAAGGTACGTGAGCACTGAGAATATCATCATCCAGTCAGTGTCTACAGCAGAGGAGGACTGGGATGTCCTTGGTGGTCCAGAGGAGGTCGACAAGTGGCTACTATCACGAGAGATTGTCCTCGGCTCTGTGGCGGACACTTGGAATCACAAGGTGTGAGGCGACTCTAGCTGATCAATATAAAGCGGAGGAGTTGACCTCCTAGGTCAAAGAAGAGCGACACCGCAGAGAAGAACAGTTGTTGGATAAGCTCTCGGCCGAGGCGAACATCTCGAGGTAAGGCTCTGGCCTCGCGTGCAGGGTTCGCTTCATCGCTAGCCGAAGGGAGTCGCCAGACTGGTTGACGAATAGCCACAGTTTGATGTCACGGGTGGCGGACATCTCGAAGACGTGGATTAAGGAGGACCTTGTTCCGATGCCCCCAGTATGGTCCTATCACTAGTAGGTATGGCGCAACTGCGAACAGTTACTTCAACGCTATCGTGATCACACGATGAAGATGGAGGCCTTTGCTGCACGCCATGTAATGAGCGGAGACGCCGACACAAGGAAGGCTACGTCGATCGAGGCCAACATAGAGGAAGAGTTGTCGAAGTAAGGATGGTTGTCAGCTGCTGGTCACACTTCGTGGTATTAGGAAGCCCTCAGTGCCCACCTTACAGACACATACGTGTTGCAATGTTGATGATGGTGTGAATTCATGAGTCAGTCTTTGGCTCGTGTTCATGATGGCGGTCAACTCGGGCATGTTCATTAACACTGATTGCCAGTCTATTCCTCCTGCATGCCCCAGCTCCCATTGAGGCTAGCATCAGTCCTTGGCTTCCGAGCCCTCGACCCTCCAGCTGATACCATGGATCCTGTCCCGGAGCCCCGGCCCAAGACACGTCGGAGGTGTCTGCCGAGCCCCTTATCGTCATGGGTAGAGATACAGTACGTTGGTGATCGGAGACGACAACCGTCTTGTAAGGAATCATTTCAAAACCCATCTTGGGTGAGGTCCTCTATGCTCAGCTTGACGGCCACTGCGTTTCCCTCAGATTCCAGCGCAGCGTGACAAGGCGTTCTCGGAGCCTCCTTCAGTGGGGAGTTCTATCCGCTGGGCACCTGGTCTCGGTATGAGTACACCGAACCCTTCCCAGTGGATACTGGCCAAGATATACTATCCTCTCTTTCACCACATGCTCATGCCTCCTGAATACCTGACGCATAGGTTGTCTATGTATAACCAGCGTTATCTCCCAGATGACGATGTGATCCTTGTGGACACAGCCAGCAGCATCGACCCCGACTCACTACTCACAGAGGAGTCCTTCAGCTTGGTGGATGATGACTCTGAAGAGTCCGATTGGAGTGAGCTTTGACAGCCGTTCAGTTAGCTGTCTAACTTGGTATAGAGTGGCTACAGCGTAAGTGCTTTATCATTGCACTACTCTCTTTATTATCACACAATGACCAGCTGCTGCTGCTGTTGCTATCAGAGTCGTAGTTGTTATCGACGGGGACTTGGTTACCCCCGATTACTATAACATGTCATACTTAGACATTTTACCTATAAGTGACCACCGCTATGAGTGGCAGCAGTCCTGTTGTGTTTGGGATTCGGGAGATCGTCCGATGGGGCATTTAGAGCTATTGAGCCCCCAGTCGAGGAGAAGAGATTCGCCCACGACTTGTGAGTCACGAGTGCACACTTATGACAGGTTGTGTTATTCTGTCCGGTGTCTCGATGTTGGCGTCCTTATCGTGGTACCTGGGTCGGCAGGCAGCACCCACAGTGGCAAGAGCATTACCATTGGTGCCTCTACGACACCGATGTCACAGCTGTACTCAAGTGAACTATGATACAGTACGTCTAGTGCAGAGGGAAAATCCAGCAACGTGGCACCAAATCCTTGATAAGGAGTTTACGAGGAAATGGGTAACTTGACTTCTCATACTAATAGCCACCGTCACATCACCGTGGATACTCACTCAGTTGCCGCCTCCGGTGCGGATCACGCATTGCGATAACCCACAGTGTCGGACTTGTGCGGTTCTGCGAGAAAGCCGTCCGGACGTGAGGACGCTGAATCACGGCTGGATGGAAGAATACGAGCTGAGCTGCAGGTCGAAGAATCTAGTTTATGCCCTTGAGTGTCGAGGATGCGGCATCCTGTAGGCTACACACTACGCTTCAGCGGTTGCTCATGCTCATGTAGGTATGTTGGTGAAACTGGTCGAGAACTACGGCATCGTGTTAACTCGCATTTACTCATAAAGGCCAACGGACCAATGAGCACTCACTATCGTAATGACGCCAGCGTTTGTCCACTGTGCATAGGTGAGCCCCCCGAGTCGGTCTCACCTTCCGCTCTTGTTCCGATGTAGGACATTTTGGTTCTGATGGTGCAGAGCAGAAACAAGTGAGTTTGGACAACTTCGACGTGGTCATCCTCGAAAGTTTATGTTCTGATGAAACCCAGTTCATGAGTCGTCTGGGACAAGCTCGCATTCGGCGGGCCCGTGAGCGGTGGTGGATGCAGAAGCTGCATACTATCTGGCCATGGGGTTTGAACGAACGAGGTCACAAACTGGATGAGCTCCTGCACCCTCAATCATCGTCGATTTCTGTTTAATCCATCATAGTTTTTATACTGGGGTTGGTGATCCATCCTGTCCTCGAGTACGTTTGCAATTCGTAAAATGTCCATGACTGATCGCTGTTAATAGCATTGTGTATCTCACTTTACTTTGATTAAGTGTCCCAATTGCATCTGCACGAATGATTCCGTCTGAGATTGTCCGTGCTTACCTATTTCATCTGTATTTCGCGTTGGGTTAGTCAAAACAGTCTGTGGTGAGCACACTCCCTAGTAAAGTTCAAGGCAATGCGAGGGCCACACCGGACCAACACTTTCGCTCGATAACTCTTAGACGAAGGCGTTACTAGGGATGAAGAAGCTGTTAACAACCTAAGTTTATCGTCCAGACATGAAACACCTTTGTGCACAGAATCATAGACTAATGCACTTCCTCGCCCGAGCAGCGAACTGCTCTACTGTACATTGTGGATACGTTTATCTTTCTTGTCGCATATGGGTGGCCAAATTCCACAGACTCGAACCGCCGTTATAGATAAGTCTTCATTATTAATTACTCATCATCGTCGTGTTTAGATAATTACAAAAGCCACCGTATTCCTCCTGCATCGTCTGGTAGTGTTGTGCGACTACAACCCAACATGAGCAAACAATACATTGCAAGCATCGGCTAGCATGTCACTATAATCAACATGTGGTGTGAAGTTATGAGCATCATCAATGCACCCCATGGCGAGCCACCTCGGCCAGAACTCCAGGAGTAGCACCAGCAGCGTCACCGCGGAGGGCTTGAAGCTGAGGATAAATCAATAAGACCTCCGCCAGTCCAAGTGCCCAGCAACAAACATCTCACCTCAGCCTTGGTCTTTATCTCATCACGAACAACGAAGTCTTCAACACGATTCAACAGAGACTCGGCACGCTCAGACTCTGGATTGCGGCGGCGACGGCCAGTCTCCAAAAAAGAGGAGAAGTCCGCATTAGCAGTGGTGGCGGTCGCCAGGGAAATTTCCTACAACAACCGTGGCTCAACTGCCTCCACTAACCTCAAGCACTTGCCTTGTGGAGCTTCTGCAGATCATCGT
>NW_003214508.1:868452-900523 GCF_000006405.1 Perkinsus marinus ATCC 50983 | reverse complement strand
GCACACAGGGTGTAATGACATACGGCCAAAGTTTAGAGGAGCCCACTCCAGGAAGGACTCCTTCTGTTCTCCCATCTTCTCCATGTTAGTGTGGGAGCTCTTCTCGAGTCCCGCGTCTTTCTTCTCTACAGGCTTATCCTCCTTCGTAGCGGTTACCTTTTGGGACGAATTGACAAGCAGCTCAGGAAGACCAGCCGCCACCCTAGCCTTGTTCAGCTTCATCCTGAACCTACGTACGAGATAGACCATCGAATGCGGCGCCGTCCAGGGTTCATATAGCAGACCAGGCTCTCCAAACTAGCCTTACCTCTGAAGCCACGAGCTCAGCCGGGCCCTGGAGGCAGCAGCCACCGAGCTCGCCCTGTTATGGGTCTCGAGGAAAGAGATGCCGGGGAACTCAGTTGAGGAGTCCTCGAGGGGATCAACAAGCTGTGCCTCTGGCGACGCCACTGAGGATCCTTTAGCGTCCAAAGTGGCATCCCCCAGCTCGAGCTTGGCGGTAGACTCCTTTTCCTTCTCTAGATCGGCCCTTTCAGTGGCCAACATCTTCCTCTGAGCCGCAATATCAGCGTCAAGCTTGGCGATCTGCCATCAACAATAAGTGGTCACTTCTCCCCCATAGACCTACCCCATCCTGAGCCAAGCTAAGGCCCCTCTCAGCAGCATCCGTATCAGCATCCTCGGTCCCTAGGGAACCAGCATCACCAAGGAAGTACCCCACATCCTTGGCCTCGAGGAAAGATGAGGAGTTCTTCCCTTCGCCTGGATGCCCTCCAGCCGAGCCTATGGAATGGACGATTTTCGCTCGTGCAGTCTCCTACTTCTGCGATCTCACGAGCGAAAGCGACCGAGCTGTTCATCAGCTTCTCGGCGAATTCCCTAGCCTTCTCAGCGGCCCTCCTCAAAGGTGCGAAGATATCCCCTTGACCAGCCTTGTTCTGCATAAAGCTGCTCATCACCGAATCTGCCACAGACCATCAGAACCTTCAGACAGGCCCTGCGGTCCCCCTTACCGGGAAGTGTGATTTTCTCATTGGCAATATCTTTAAGCCTGGCCTCCGTATGCTCGAGGGCCCTAACGTGAGTCGCCGGAAGAAGCCTCTTCATCGCTCCAGGCTCACTTATCCTGATAGTCCTCATCCTGCTTCAACAAGTCCAAGTCCTTCTTCTGCTCTGCCGTGCTTTGGTCCAAGTCGCTGGTCAGCGACTTAATCTGTTCGTGAACCTGTTGAGGTTGATGCTGACCAAGGCCAAGCCAGGTGGTGGAGGCACAGACCTCATTGAGGAGCTCCTCCGACTTCTTCTTGCTAGCCTCTATAACCCTATCAGCGAGCCTGGTGCCCATTGCCGTCTCCGCCTGAATGCCCAATGCCAGCGGGACCGTAGTGAGTAAGATGAGGAAGAAGGAAGAGGAGGAGAAGTGCATAGATGTTTTGAGTATGTGTTAGAGTAATTGCTGCATAGACAAGGTCCCCCACCCGCCACTCCCGTGATGAGCACAACACACTGGCAGACCAACACCCTCCAAGCACATGGTCATCGTAGATCCCTAGGCGGAGGTCTCCTTACTTAACCGCTTGGCCAGCGCGTCGAGTCGAGCCATAGCCCGTGTAAGGCTCACAGGAAGGGATGCCTGAGCCCAAGTGGGAGGCGTTAAGCAATGAAGTGCCTCGAGTACCTCTCCCTTAGCCTCCTCTATCAGGGACTGAGATCCACCACTATCCTTCATCTCCTGTACTATTTGGTCCTCCTTCTCAGCGTTCTTGGTCATATCGGCATCTATCTTCGCCCTCAGCTTCTCGAGAGCCTCATGGGCCCTCGACTGAGCCCTCAGCTCCAGAAAGGACGCTCCAGTGTTGTTGCTGATCATCTTGGGCTCAACCATCTTATCCTAAATTCCGTCTTGTTACTGGGCGATGTGATCGTTATACTCACCGATTTCAGATCTACCGTCCTCACGTGCCCATCAGCCTGGACCGCCTCCCTCTCAATGTGGGGACCAGAGGCAGCTTCCGTGGCAACAGGCCCCTGCTATCAGCAACTGGACGAAATACAAGGCGCGAAATGATCGTACTGAGGTCTTCCTAGTATCCTTCGCCGACTTGTCCTCTGGACCACCGACCTTCTCCGAGTGATGGGGCCGCCCCTGCTCAATAGAGAACCGTCCCTTAGTCTGTAATGCTGAGGGCCTATCACCTTGGGGTCTGTTGCCTGCCCGACAAGAACCTTCTGCACTTGCTGTAGAGCCTTGATGATGTCCCGAGCTTTCTCCGCCTCCTTCCGAATTGCCGAGCGAACATCCGCGGCACTCTGAGCGCCCACATCATACATACCATGCCATAGGGCGCCCTCAAAGACTACCATGGAGCTCTCTAGGAAGGAAGCCACTCCATCACCCTCGTCGTCATCATAGTCAGGTCCGCTGGACGAAGACTTCGGCTTGGGGTCTCGGGCGGCGGCCAACACACGCTGACGGTCCTCTCTCATATACTTCTCGATCCTAACACAATGGTGACCAGAAAGCGGACCCAGAGTGACCCTACTTGGTCACCCAATCGCCCTGTGCATCGGCCTTATCAGCAATCTGAAGGAACGACGAGGAGGAATCATCATCGTCATCATCATCGTTGGCCTTCGACTGCCTCCCTCTACGAGAGTCGCTGGCAAGGAAGCTCCTCCACTGGCGCACTTGCCTATCGAGGCTGAGAAGGACCGCATCACGACTCGACAAGATCACCAAGGCCCATACTCTGCTTCCCAGTCGCCGCTCCTCGAGGCCCCCTCAAGCAGAGACAGTCCTTCTCCATGGGCTTGCTTGCGAGAATCGTCTCGGGAATTGTTCAACTGAGGCCTTCGTTCATGCCAACACAAGAAGCGGTGCTGATGATGCCGTACAACATCTGGGGTCTTAACGATGTTCTTCTCATCCGTTCGTTCGCCATCGGCATTCATCTCCTCCTGTATAAAGGAGAGCCCAGGAGAGGCACCTGGCAGACCCGGGCTTGTCCATGGTAGTAGGGATCGATGAACCATCGGCATACTCTTTCCATTGGCAACTGCATCAAGGTCCTCTTCCTTCTTCTTCATCTCCTCAGCAAACCGCTGAGCATTCCGTGCGACATCCCTTAAAGGCTGGAGGAAGTCGGGTATAGCGCCCTCCATAAAGCTACTCGAGGAGGCCGCCGCTATAGCAGTGCCGTTGGCTTTGCCTGAGACAAGAACCCCATCACTAGTACGCACAAGTGGTAGCAGTCTATCCCAGACTCCAGCATCCCTCCTACTCGGATACTCCGCGGAATTCGCCTCGGTCACCTCAGGCTTCCTGTAGGAGAAGGTATCACCACTGCACTCAAGGCCTCTAAGGCAGAGAGGCGCTACTTGCCATCCTCCTTCTGTTTCTCAACCTCCTCATTCATGGGCTGCTGCTTAACATCGTCAACATCCCCTCCAGAGAGCTGTAGCAGGGAGCGCGGCTTGCCAGGGATGGAGTCAATATCGTCCTCAATGTTCAACGAGGGAGATATTTTCCCCTGTAAGAAGCGTCATTATGAAGGGGCTGAGCGAAAGGTGAATACCTCTAAGCAGTGGGCAGTCTCAGCGCAGGCGATCAAGTTCCTCTTGATCTCATCGAGTCCCATGAGCTTATCAGTACACTTCTTGGCATCGGCCTTATCGTGGCGAGCCGAATTGATCTCGAGGCAGGAGAATACCGAGTTGCATTCGGGATCTGACATGGAACAAGTTATCACTCCGCATAAGCCTTCGAAGGACAGCTCACTGGTGTCACAAGCTGAGAGCTCGGCCGAGCAATGGTCGCGGAGGCAGGTGGGGAGGATGGACTGTATAGACACCTTAGCCTTCTCAAGAGAAGGCATGTTGCTGAGTAGGGACGTATCCTAGGAAGGGGCAGGCAAGAATGCAATGCCCGCAACGCTCGAGGAGGAGGCTCACCTGCACAACCGCGTCGTCCGATGGTATTTCCTTGGAGGCTGCAACTTCAGCTGGATCATGACTGCAGGGCGAAATGTCGGTGATCCGAAATGATCACACTCACCTCACAATCCGTTCGCAACCGAAGTCCTTAGCACACTTCAAGAGGGAGTTCTCCACAGGGCTCTCCTCGGCTGCAGTGATCCCTACATAACATCATCACTGCATGTTGAGCCATGCACGCTGACCCTTACCGTCTGTGCATACGTCGGCGCCTCTTTCCCTCCTAGCAGCTCTAGCCAAGGCAAGGGCCTTGACTGCAGTAGGCGATAGCTAGCAAGAGAGTAGTACCATACAAACAGCAGACGGGAGGTGGTCACTTTGTTGGGGATATGGTCCTGTTTTTCCAGGTCCTCCTCGTCGCTCTCCTCGTGCCAAAGGCAAAGTAGCGTCACACCGCATTGAGACTGTTGCATTACTTGCTTGTCCCTACAACTCGATAGTGGGGAGTATCGACACTAAGAGAGGCGTACTTGTTGAAGTCGGGGTCTAGGCTTTTATCGGCCTCCATAAGGCAAGTGTTGAGGGCCTTGCCGCAGTGCTGTTCCATGCACTGTACGCCGAAGTACCTTCCGCTCCCAGCAGCTATTTGGGATACCTGACCAATGGCGGCATTGTATATGCCGATGATCCATCCCCTTCCCTCTAAAACTCACCGAGGCCGCGGGCCATGATATGTGATCGGGGGGATCCTACACGGAAGGGTATTACGAATACTCACAAGGGGGGCTCCGGAGATGCCATAGTGTGGGGTGGACTATTACCAGGGTTTCCTTCTTCAGGGCGGTATTTGGTTGCAGACTTACCTGATTGGAAGGCAGCATCATGATACAGATTGTACATAGTTCAGTGCGGAGTGGTAGGGAATATTCACACCGTTCGGCCGGGGAGACCATCAGCCCAACCCATATTCCAATTGATTCAGCTTTAATGCCAAGCCTCTCTTAATGAACGTAGATGTATTGTCTCTCAAGCTATCGAGGTGATTGATACTCGACCACGTGGAGCCGAGGTGATTCCACCATCACGCCCATGGCTTACCGCGAGTCCTGTGTAGAAGTAGACACAGGTCGTAAGGAATATGATATGCATATTTAGGTGGTTAACAGTGTTATAGTAATGGCTGCAACAATGGGAGGTGGGGAGGAGAACGGGGAAGGCCAGGTCACGAATCTGTCTGCGATCAGAGAAAGTTGCGCAGATTGCGTCACGCGCCATGAAACAAAGCGCTCGCCCGATTCTGAATTTCCGCTGGAAACGCGCATATTCGTCTGGTTGACGTTCCACCTACCTAATGCCAGTTTCGAACCATGAGTCATCCCCGGAGATGTCAGAGGATCTCGATGATCTCATTGAATCTACATTGAAGGAAATGGACGGTATGAGATCCGAAGGGGCCAGGGCTGCTGATGGTAGGTCCAAGTCGTTGTTCGACGGGTGAAAGTGGTCTTACAGGTGACAATGAGAAGGCGGCATCCACGTCCACGACAGCTTGTCAGTCCTCAGAGGAGACCAGTACGCTCGAGCGGAGCTTGAATGACTTAGTGAAGGGCCTCGAGGAGAGTGCTCAGCGCGATGGAGGTAAGGCTCGTGGTGTTACCGTGGGTATTGCATTGACCAGATGAGGGAGATGAGGATCTACAGAAGCTGATGGAGGCTATGAGAAAGCTAGACCTTGGGGATGATGAACAGTTCATGAAAGAAATCAATGGATTAACTAAGGGTACCGAGGGGCAATACTGGCTTCGACTAGGATAGTCCCAGTCCCCTTACATGAGAGCGTATGGGCGATGGAATGCCGACTCTAGGGTACAGCAGTGAACTCACTTTCCAAGGGCATGCCGACCTAGGCTTCGGATCCGCCAGGTTTTGCTGTATTTGAATCAAAAAGTGCGGCCTCGATTCTGTGGTGGCGAAGTTCCGCGTTGTATCCTTTGGACACAGGTATGTTCGCTAAGGAGGCGATACGGGAACCAGTAGTGAACATACGAGATGAGCTGCAAGCCTTCTTGGGGTCAGAGAAGGGGTCGGATCTGCCAGAGAGAGAGCGGGAACGGTAGCATACTTAGCCCAGTAGTAGTGGTCAGCGCCATAAGCCCGTATACAGGTGTACGCTCATTCTGAGGAAGTACACCGCCGTGTTGGAGATCTATGATGGGTCCAAGGGGGACAGCTTGACAGAGGATGAGCAGCAGGAGGCATCTAGGCTATTTGGAGAGCTCCAGGCATTAGGGCCGCCACCGGAGGAGGTCATTGACCGGATAGTACCCGCCGCCTCCTCGTCGTCGTCCTCTGGGGAGAAGCATGCGGCGGCGGCGGCAGCCCCTGCTAGTAAAGAGGACGCAGAAGAGTTCGCACAGTTTTTGAAAGGGGTAATGCTTGCAGCGTTCCGATGGAGGTATGATGAGGATGGTCAGATGGGTTTTGGAGGCCCTTCGGCTGAGGGTAACTCGGGCATGGACGAGGAGTCGGCTAAAGTGATGAAGGAAATGATTGACAACCCAGGTAATGGCTGCTGCTCATGGTCAAGTATTGGCCATGATGTTGGCAGATCTACTACGCCAAATGATGGGGGATCTGGACAAGGCCATGCAGGAAGGCTCCAAGGAAGGAGGCAGTGGCGACGGCAGCGATAAGAAGCCTCCACAGTGCACTATTATGTGATGTATCCCCTCTTCTACTGAGATTAGTTTTAATATCAAGTTGAACACTTCTATACGTAGTCGTTTCCAACACTTCAAAGCTTTTCATTCTTAATCACATTATGGGTGGAATTTCGTGGCGTGCGGTAATTTCGTTGAGCCGGAGTGGACGTTCTTCTAGTGGTTGCTTTTACTATCGTCACCATGCAGCGTCGGATTGTGGGGACTCTGTGTCCCTCCCAGGTCCGTGCAGTAGCAGCCCTACGTTCTGGCCTCCATCCTCGGGTACCTAAGGCTGGGTTGTCAGCAGTAGATGGAACACTGTTCCGAGGTCTCTGGCGTATAGCTCGCTTCTTCGACAAGAACCCCGCGTATAAATCACTCATCACTAACGCCTACAGAACCATAGAGGAGAAGCAGGATCCGCTGTACACTGAGGCTCTTAGAGCCTATCTGGCTGGTGCGGACTACTATGTCCCTGGTAAGCCGGTCTCGGTACCAGGGCCTAATGGCCATTTGACTACGGCGACTTGTGCATCCTTATCGGCTGGTGACAGTTTGGTGGACCTCCTTCGTATGTGCTTTCGTAGTGGTATGGACTCGACAGATTCGTGGTTCTCAGCATTTCGCCACTTGTCGAGGATAAGGGCCTTATGTGATATGGTAGAGCTGGAGTCGGCAGTTGACCGTAATGTACCGGCATGGTTGAAGGGGACCATTGAGCCTTCCTGGGGACCAGTAGTGCCGGGCTTGGTCCTGTTAGCCCATCCCTTATGCGAGGAGGGTACCTGGACACGTAGTGTCATTGTTATTACTGGTGGCGATAAGCCTGATGCCTCGCGTGGTCATCATGGTTGGAGACCTGATGGTCTCATTGTAAACAGGAAAGTGAGGGAAGGGACGAGGGAGTTGCAGATATTACGGGACCAAGCGGCTTTCTTCCGTAGCATACGACGCAATAAGAGGGTAGGACCAGCGTCATTGCAGAGAACCAAAGGACAGCCCTCTCCAGGGGGGAAGGACCAAGGGGGGAGTGGCAGTGATGGAGAGGAGACATGGCTATCGGATATGCATGGTAAACAGCGTGCCCAGGAGGGGGCCTTCATGACGGTCTTATCCCAAGTGACCAAGGAGCCCTCCAGATGGCAGTTTGGTGGTCCGGTTGCCTCAGTTGAGGTGCTCCACGAGAGCTTAGTGAGGGGAAAAAATCCCCTTAGTATAGGCCCCAATGAGACCTCAATAGGCCTTTTTCATGGCTGGAAGCAGACCGAAGATACGGAACTCCTCACCGAAGCCACTACACCGAGGAGGACGTTTGTGGGTAAAGCGGCTTGGGAGCGTGGTCAGCTCGAGAGGGAGATGAACCTTGGTGTGTGGTATCCTGTAAGGGTTACCTGTCCCGAGGCTCTGCGAAAAATAATGTTGGGCAATCACGAGCTCAGTGAGGACGATCTTTGGGCAGCGATGGTGACGGAGTCCTGTGGTTCCCCAGAGATGGCCAGACTACCGGTCTCAGCAGCTAAGGTTGTACGTTCTGATCTCAATGTGGACTGGGGGTATTCTAGTGACAATGATGACGAGGAATGGGGTAGTGCTGTGGCGAGTGAACGTGGGAGAGGCGTTTGATAGTGCTCGTAATTGTCCTAGTTCTGCTGTGTTATAATTGATATTTCATTTCATATGTAAGTGTATCGGCTTAGCAGTAGTAGTCTCTATTACACTAGACTTCTATTCAAGGAAGGAGGTTTTGTCGCATTTAATATCAGCCGACCCTGTTGTTGAGCTTAGTTGTACATCGGTGTGAACTAGGCTCACATTGCTACCTCGTGAAGATCTTCCACCGTCCACATGCATGTACCGGGTTTGGAATATCACCACTATTTCGCAAAGGACTTGACATAGGGATGGTCATCCTCTCAATGTAAAACCCGACTACGCTGAACTTATGATATAGGGTCTACGAATAGCCTAACAGAATATGCCAGGTGCTCATTTCAAGCTCTCCACTTGCGAAGTGACTTGAATCACGCGCGCGCAAAAATCATGGACTCCTAGCATGAGAAAATCGATGTTGCGTCCAGGAGCCAGTTTGAAAGGCCGTGGGAGGCTGAAGTTCCGTTGAGCTTAAGTTACAAGGAATGTCTATCGATGAACGCCGTTTTGCTGCGTCCAGTAGGATTATAGGGTCGTTTTACTTGGACGGTGATAATTGGATTTTGGTCTATCGATCTTGCCGAACCTCGAACGCAACAAGTCCGTGGATAATGAGAGATAATGATTACACAGCGTTGGTGACACACAGTTCATAGATGCCAATGACAGGAGAATGGTCGCTGGTATCGACCTGGGGAACTGATCGATACTCTTGTGGAATCAGAGCTTGCGGGAAGGACGCTGAAGAATATAAGAGGAGACATTAACGAGAGAAGATAGGCAGCAATCGCGGGCACGAGCGATGCTTAGATGAGGGAGCTCGAGTAGTGATGCGAGAACTTACCTCGGCACAAAATACGGTCACACCAACTGGGTACACGCTTAGACGCGAATCGTTGCCCTTCTGTCCCGACTATCATTTTATAGGTGGGCTTGAAGCTCAGTGGGGGCTCCCAAAGAGTATTCAACGGCGGCACCTGAAATATTCGAGAAGATTGAACATGCGTTATGGTCTTCCAATGCACCTCCCTAAGGGCCGACTTACTCTTGATCCGGATACGAGCTCATCAGTGGTCTCGTCAAAGGCGATTTCCGATCTGGCATTCCAGTCGCCGAAAACAAACATCGCAGTTGACTCAAAACAATGCATCGAGTTGAATCTTATATTCTCTAGAATTCTGCGGTACCTGACAAGGATGACCGATACGATACAAAGCAGGCTCATGCCAAGCTCAGTGTTTCTACTGAAGAGCTCACGAACTAGAACGTACTGTCGGCGTCGCATTTGAGATCCTCCTTCGCCAGCAGATAGATGCACCGCGACTGCAACCACGGAAGTATCTCCAATAAGGAGGCGCATCCCAGCGGCTCCTTTGTTTCCAGTATAGCCATAGGTACCAGTTTTACATACATCCTGGGACACGTAATCGACGTACTTATGAACATCTTTAGCTACAAAACACGCTAGGAGAATTCCAACAAGTTCGACGTAACCAACCAGAATGTAGTTGGAGAGGGCACTGTCCCAAATGTCGAGCCATCGGTATGTGTTATGATTGTCCTTCCACAACACGTTAACGGGCTTCAACTCTATCGTCTCCTGGAGACTTATGAATACTATTTCGGTACCATCCGGTGGGATCAGTTCTGCGGGGACCTCGCTGGGAGTCTTCTGAGCGGCAACGTTCCACGTAAGCACCCAGACGTTGAATTTCTTCTCAGTTTTCTTGCTAGTGGCCGTCCGAGCGAGCATTTCCTCAGACTCACGGGAGTTCACACCGCCGAGCTCATTAAAATCAATTCGAACATCACCATCGTCGAGAAGATCTCCTCCACTCGATAGACACATCGGCTGTCCATACCTCCATAACCAATCGAATCGAAAACTATACCTAGGTCCGGTATAGGACACACTAGAATTTTCAGCTACACTCTGAGCTCGTAGTAGCGCGTCCTTGAATGGGCTAGCATCAACAGATGACGCATAGAGATAGATCTCGAGCCACTCCTCCTTGGGTTCCCCACAAGTCCTGGCAGACCAGTACATGTATAGAGCTGATGCATCGTATGTAACAGACACATTTTGGGCAATGGGAATACATTTGGTGGCTGTCGGGCCACTAACAACCGATGCATCCTCGAAATCGTACACCAGAAGCGCGCACTCCTCTGGACGTGCTCGTGAACAAATCAACAGCAAACCCGATCTCGAATACGAATTCGTATCCGAACTCTTCACCTCGGCAATAGTCGCACTGAGTAGCCGTTCGCCTTGCTGTACCTGCAGATATGATAAATAGTGGGTAAATTCCGAACAGCTAGACCCACTTCTGATTCTGCCAGAGGCTTCAAACTGAACTCACGACCCTCTGGGGACGTGGTCGAGAGCGAAGACATGTCAGTGAAAGTCGGGGCACGAGGGGAGGTAGTCGCGGCAGATGAAGATTGGGCTGTAGGCTCTCGAGATGAGACATATTCGGGACATGGCTCCATCTAATGGGATTCAATCCTTCTTAACTCGAGATCACAGAACATAACGACTCGAGCTGGCGTCTGTAGGTTTCTCATGGTCCATAAGCCATCGCCAGTCAATGTAGTGTTAGCGAGACGTGGACGCGTTTACGTCGTGTCATCTGATTCCTCCTCCCGTTCACCTAACTCTGCGCAGGGTATAGAAGAAACACAGAAACACAGCTTATTATACATCGACCTTCATCGAAAACGAATAGTACACCCTAGTGACTTCGACGACAGTACTAGTTGAACTTATCTTTATCAATGATACCTAGTAGTGTAGCACCGTTGACATGTGCTGGCATAAAACTACCAGTGTGTGAGCTGTTATTGTTCAAGTGTAAAGTAGGCGGGGGTGGCTCGGATAAACCATCTATGTCTATCACAGCTACCTGTTCCAAGCCCAACATTGTAAATATGAAATGCAACCGAGCAGCTGGTGTGTTCGGTCCCACAACAAGTGGTGACCAATCAATGAGATCAGCGAGTGCTGTCCAATCCACAAGAGTATATTCCGGGTCTTCGCCCATATCATAAGATTCAGAGGCTACCAGTTCAAGGTCCAAGGCCTTAGCGGTACCACGGAGAACAGGCCGACCTGCTTGGTACTGTACCACTGGGACATACGGGTCAACAGGGCAGTGATGTCGCATTTGATCTTTAGGTGGTTGAAGATAGTATCTCGAGACCTCCTCGAGCTCTCGCATAGTCGTACCGCGAAGGCACACGACTTTACGAGGATCTATAGGATCCAACATGTCCTTAGCAGAAACAGCATATTGGTCGTCTCGCAGTAGGGCGGGAGTGTATGGGAGCTCTCGAAAGATGAGCATGATATCGTAGAAACTAGGCATGAGAGCACCGTTGACGGTGTAAGCGACAAGAACCGCAGTGATGACAGGTACCAACAGAGAAAGGTTGTTCGTGAGCTCGAAGACCACGACAGCAGTTGAGATGGAGCGGGTGAATCCTCCAGAGAGTGCCGCGGCCCCAACAATAGCATAGGCGTTGGCAGGTTTCTCAAACGTAAAGAGCTTAGTCGAATCACCGATAGTAAAGGTGACAAGGTAATAAAACCTATCGATAGAGATGTGCCAGCGAGTATAGAGGACTCATCGCTTACCTTCCGAGTAGTGCGCCAGCAAGGAAAGTAGGTGCGAAGACCCCAGCGGGCACAGGGAGACATATTGTCACAGCGATACCTAAACTTGTGAAAGTCGACCAAGAGGCGGGCGCGAAACTGACCTAATAACTTTATAATGAGGACGAAGAACAGATATGGATCCCAATCTAGAGGTCCCTGGGTCGAGAAGAGCTCATTGATTGTAAACTTATCGCAGTTGCGTAGCCATGGAATGTTGTAATCAGTGGCTGCCACCAGCGCTGCAGACACAGCGCAGAACAGAATCTGAGTAACAGACATCTTGAGCATGCTGGTATCCTTCGGGATAAGGCCAACTCCGATGATGGGACCCACCTGCCGTATTCTCGTGGTCTTGTACTTCTTCGTGGCGTTGAGCATTCTCGTCAGGATCCACGCAAAGAGACCACCGGTTAGACCTAGTGGGATGGCAACAGAAGTGCGCTGCTTGCATCAAGAAATGGAGGACCTCACCCGCAACAACGCCTAACAATGCAAAGTTAATTAGCTCCCACGAGATGTCCCAGACGGGTAGATTGTCAATCGAATCAAATAGATCGACCGTGTTGGAAGCCTGAGAGTAATAGTCACAAATGGAGCGATCTCGATAACCTACCTGGAGGACTTTAACGGTGATCACACAGCAGAGGACACAGACCATATTAGTCCACAAGTGATGTACCACAAAGAATGACGCTGTGACTTCTATGGAAAACAACAGGGCACCGAACGGACAACCAAATGTCGACACCACGCCACAGCATACAGCAGCGCTGAGGACCTGACTGGCTTTCGAACCAAGCTCACGGTCAATCGAAGCGTCTTACCTGCATCCACCTCGTCCGGGATTGCCGACATGATCGGAAGAGTGGTAGACTAGTGAGCATGTAGGCTAGACAGCTGGCTATGTGTACGTAAGGGCCCTCTTTACCAGCCCATAGGCCTCCTGACAACAAAGTGCATTCGACTACGCACTCTATACACGCTGCTTACCCGCTTGGACCAAAGTGAGCCCAACACACTTGGCAACGAACGTCTTCGGTTTTAATGTGCCTGGTAAGGAGGCACCACCAAGGATCGTCTTCACTTGAGGAATTCCAGACCCGATCGCCTGAGAGGAGTTCATACAACATGCTCAAACAACAATGCAACTCACTTCGGTGGAGAGACCTTGGCAGATTAGATTGGACAAGACTACCATGACTACGCTGTAAAATATGTATGCAAAAGGGTTATCAAGAGTATCGAAGTGTTCACAGGGAGTTTCACGTGATGGATCGCATGCAACTTTCAGACCCATCCCCTTCAGCCTGAATAACATCTTCGACTGTCGGTAAGCTCATCACATGTTACCATTCCTGACTGACATCCATACCGTAGCTGACAACAGCATCGAGCACGGCAAGGAGCGCCAGCAAGATCCAGAACTTCATGTGTAGCCGTCTTAGAAAGCCCTTGCGGCTCCCAGCAGTGGCCTTAGAACTCGCAAGAAAGACCTGACACAAGGATCCACCATAACGTCGCCGTCTATGATATGGCTCATTGCTTACCCTTGGCTGATCGGGAACATCATCATACGAGGAGTAGAAATCTACTATGTTGAAGGCTCGGTGATAGTTTGTTACTCGAGGCTGAAAAACAGGTTGCAGGTTCAATCCCGAGCCACGGCATTAGTGAGAACATTCTCAATGAGGATATCCATTGAGACTCTATTAAAGGTCGATTGCAATTCGCATACTTTCTTCCTCTCCCTGACTAGGGGTTGTTCCGTGTCCCTCGCTGCACCGTTCTCCAAGGCATTCTCACGATGCGAACTGAAGGAGCGGGGTGTTGGTGTCCGCCCAAGATGTCTCGATAGTAAGAAGAACGGCTGTGGAGACTCGCTGGGACGGCGAGACTCTATGCTCGACAGAGATGATTGACGTGCAAGTGGCGGTGGGTCCATGGAGGGAAGTTAGAAAAAGACCCAAGGTGCCGCCCTCAAGTAACTTCGTGATAACCGAGAGTCGGTCATATATAAAGCCAGAGTCTCGACCGCTGTATCCACAACACTCGTAATACAACGGAGCTCATATCACATTCATTCGGCGAGCTGTGACACATTTCGACAGTCCCCCGACAACCAGTAGTAACTCGGAACTCCCGATGAGCAATTAAATGGTAATGATAGTAATCACACTGACCGTGGCTCGGTACATCACCACTGTAGTCGGTACATATAGTCTTCCGTACCATGACCAAAGAACTGGTTATACACACGCATTAGGACCATATTGGACACTTGAGGGGAGAAGATCGACGGCTTCCGAGTAGGACAGTACGGCCGATATGGAGTTATCTGAACAGGAATACCACACCAAAAGGGTTCCTGGACAGATTGAGCGAGAAACAGAAATGACTCACCCCGGCTGCAGCTCTCCGCGAGTCGTAGAGCATATTCTCCTGCGCCCTTGCTATCTCTTTACTCGCCATGGTTACAGCGACAGAAGCGAATGCCACTCCGGTCGCCCACGGTACGAATGCGAACGCCATCTCTTCACAGAATATCAAGCCGAGAAAAAATCTTACCACAACTGCAAGTACGCTCTTCCCGAACAGTCCATTCAAAAGCTGTAACCGCTCCCAAGACAGCGCGGAGGGACCGGGCAATGTCTTGAAGTCGCATCGTATGTGATCCCCAATATGGCGACTATAACGAAAGACGGTTATTCCAATCGAGCATTAAAAATGGAGTGGACACTTAAGAGTGTGTTGAGAACATTCAATCACCATTGTTCGCATCACATTGCTGTCACCAGATAGAGACGTAAAGGCATCCAGTGAGTTAAAAACCAAAGAATACACAAGGGAGCTATTTGTCCTCGTGGAGGCGCGGAGCCCACTGAGACGATTAGATACGCATGATAGACGGGCATATTCGGTCAAGTAGAAGACAGTCGAATTCACGTCATCGTGTCTGCTACAGCTCATTCCCAAGCTGTTGCTGACCAGAGTTGTTACTCAAAGAGTCGAGCAAGCTGTGACCAACTTTGGGAGGGCTACGGTCTTGATATGCGGAGGACGGCGGCGGCTCGAGGCTCTTTTTGTGCACACGAGATAAGTCTTGTTGGACGGCACCTTGCCAGACCGGTCGTTCCCTCTCAGGCGAAGGTGCAGTGAATGGTGGTGGTGCCAACGATGACGAAGACGTGACATCGTGGCGGTCCACCCCTCCTTTGCGAGAGCCCTCATCATTATCCGAAATGAACACATGTTGCTGATGGTCGAGATGGTCAACACTGACACCCAATGTTCGAGCAATGCCTTCTATCAGGCTTCTGACTCGATGGATCTTGTTGCGGGTCGACTGAAGATAGCATAGGGCGTCAGATGCCCAGTCGAGCTTAATTTTCTCACTTCCTTTCTGAAAGCTGGCGATGCCTTCAAGCTCAGCCGTTCCTGCCTAGTTGAGACATCGACCCACCATTTTTGAACCTGAAACCAAATGATACCATACATCGCGGTACTCAACTTCGATACGGAGAATAGCATGTCACCAGCGTCGTAATAGGGAACGCATTGGAACTCACGTTGTCCAGTAAAGCCCTGGCTTTGTCGATCTTAGCCGGTCCCTCATCCGAAGCTCCCGCTCGGCCCTCCAGACGAGTAACAAGGACGTGCAACTGTGAACGATGCGGCTGACTTCCAATGAGGGGAGCATGTGCCTGCCTGTTCGAGCTGGTCAACTGCCCATTTCGTGGTCTCCTGCCTGGACTCAAGCTCTCTACCCTTATCTAGTACTGGTGATAATGCATCATCGATCGCTCTGAAGAAATAGCAGAAGGCTCACAATACATCAGTTCATCCAACAATCAGATACCAAACACCTACGGAAATTTGAGACGTATCGTATCGCGTTAATTGAGCCTCAGACTAGTTAAGGATTCACGCAAACCCGACTCACTCCGTCTGTGCGATGAGTTCCTCTGCCGTAGCGCTCCGGCCTGTCTCGACAACACTGGCCGTATCAGCCAGCACAGAACGTATATGATTCAACTCCTCATCGGTGGCCACTACAGTATAGTTATCCGAATCTGCAGAGGGACATACATACTCGAGTTATGATGACCCTTACCCAGGGCATCCCGAGTAGCATACATCTTGGATTCGAGTCGATCCAACGCCTCCAAGACCGTATTAGCGTCCTGAACTCTCCATTATGAACCATCCACAAGTTGCTTGTACAGCTGTAGAAGCCCACCTGATCTCTGCGATCCCATTCATCGAGCCTCAGCTTCCTTTCCTCAAGCTCTCCAGCTTGCATAGGTGGTGGCGACATCTCGCCGAAGTCCAAGAGCTTCACCTGACACGATACGCTGCTACTACTAGAAGTTGTGAATAACGCTATACTGACCTCAATGGAGTCGCCTTCCCTAGTATGCGACAGAGATATGATCCCATTCTGGTCCCCTCGCAGCACTAATTTCAATAAGTGAGCACTGGCCAGCCCTGCAACTTGGTACCTGCAAGATCGGTATGAACTAGGCAGGGAAGCTGACGACAACCGAGCGGGGCTTAGCAGGACTGACGGGACAAGTGGAGATCCACAGCCTCACCGTAGGATGGGCCGATCAGTCGTGGCCCGAGGATCGCTCTCGAAGACCGTGAGAATACCACTCCCACCACGTGATAGAGGCATCTCCACTTCACGATGGAACTGCAGCTCTCCTCCAGCTGGCGCTATCACCGTGCGCTCATCTGAACGACATCCAGCAATCTATGACTCCTGACAGGCATACGAACATCGTAACGACGTCTTACCCGAGCCATCCCATCCAATAGAATAGCTTCGATGGTGGCCATCCTCGAGCCATATACGCCGATTCCCTTTGAGACTAGCGTCGCGCACGATGAGCGAATGATTAGAGGCACAGATGGCTGCACCCTTGCTGGCTGCCTCATCACCATTCAAATGCCGTCCCAGAGGGATTCTACGACCAGCTAGCATCATTACCTGTCCAACCGTGTGACCGTGAAGCGTGGCAATGCCTCCAAGTCACCTGTGCCTCAATATGCTGCTGTACTGCTGGTATCCTGGAGCCTCCTCCAATGAGCTCAATTCCCACAACGCCCTCCCATGATAACTTCCCTATCAGCTCGTCGATCCTTCCCATCATGTCCTTGTTGATATTCTCGAATTCTCTCCGCGTCAACTTCATTGACAAGTCGTCGCCATTATACAGCGACTCCACCGTCAATGTCGCCTCATGGTTCGCACTGAGTACTCCCCTCACAGTCGCCGCCTGCAGCTCAAGTCGTCTCCTAGCCTTATCCCTAGAAGGCCCTGTTGGTATCGCGCCATGAATGCTCTCAAAACGTCTAAGGGCAGCATCGGCCAATCGGCGGTCCATGAACAAGGTGCCGACTTCGTCATCGAATACACATGGCCCCAACAGGCTGACGTCAGCTATAATCCTCCGACTGCTCCTGAGCAGACCTTTCACCTCCTCCCTAGTGAACTTCACCTTGCATATCTCTATATGCCCAGCCCCAACATCAACAATCACTTCCGTCCTAGTCCTCTCGTTGGTGGCCAGAAAGTCTTGAGAGCGTACCACCCCGGCAGCCAGAGCCTCCGTAACGAGACCATCTACCCACAGCCCAGCCAACTCCGCCGCGTGTAACAGAGCCCGCCTTTGTCGCTGGCTGGCTGACGCCGGTACTGTAAAGACCACGGGCCGAGGACTACGTGCTAGCCACGGCTTTGCGTTCCTTAGCGATTGCGCTACGAGTTCTTCTGCTCGGAGGGTCGTTCCATTCACAAAGAAAGGGCCGCTCCTAAACTGCGATATCTCCGGCCCCGAGAAGACCTCCGAAGGCTTCCTGGAGGCGTCCGACAGGGCCTGGGTCCCGAACGCTCTGACATCGTGGGCAAAGCTGACCGCAGTGGGCGTCGACCGCTCTGAGAGGGAGTTGACGACCAAATCGGTAGTACTATGCTGTCCAACAGTAGCTATCTTAAGAGCATAGCTGCCGAAGTCGATGCCTATCGGGAGCTCTGGCTCCTGTTCCAAGGCTAGAGTACAAAACACTAGGAGGGAAATAAACAACGACTTCGCATGATTCCGGTGTTGCCGATGGGCTCCTCTCATTAAAGGTAACTAACATCAAAGAAGAAGCCCTCCTCTCAGGACCAACACAACAACACTAGCTGGTCGCTGCCTCGAGGGAAGCCAACCAAACTGAATCGTCGAAAGGTGTGAAGTAAGTTAGACCTTATCCACACTATCTGCGTCGTTCTCGCCGTATTCATTCTCTCATTCTCTCTCAAGCATGTGCCCTCCCGAGAAGTGCCCGAGGGCAACAGTTCCGACAATGCCCAATCCCGAAAAGTGCCATCAGGCAAGGGTCTCTAAGTCGCTAAGTCCGTCTCCTATCGCTGCACGCCTGAGATTGGCCGCTGTTTACCGAACACAGCCCGAGGACATCCTGCCATAACCTCGCCGACCCGTTTTTGTATCACCTCAATCCCAGCCTTCACTTTCCATTTTATGTCCCCTCCAACAACCAAGCTCGTAGCGGGGACGACTTGAACCTAGTCGATATCGTAGAGCAATATTCGGACATCACTTCGTGCATTACAGTGATGTAGTTCTTTGGCTTCCCGAGAGCATGGGAAACAACATCAGTGAACACGACAGCAGCCTTGGTCGGGTCGGCTAGGATTGCTTGGACGTTGGTAGTGACCGATACGAGCGGAATATATGCAGAAGAAGGTTCCGCAGACTGTCCGAGGATAGCATAATGCGCCCATTTATCATTGATAACACCTGATCATCAGATTCTGATGACTAAATTCCGATTTTCATATCCTGCAGCGGTTTCAACCCGGGCGGAGATGACGATGGGTGACCCATCTGCCCTACATTACTAACGGCAAAATACCTCATGACCTGGAATGGTCAATCGATCAATGAAATTAATCTTTAATGATCCACGAAGCGGTAACGTCATCCAGTTCGAGGCGTGAGGCCCACCTCAGACCTGCTTCCCAGCATTACCATCCTGAATACAGCTTTCCCTCGTAGTGACTGAGCGACTGCCAGTGAGTCTACCCCGAAAATGTCACAAGTTGTGGCTCACAACCGAAAAATGTAAATTTCCTTGAAACTTCTGAACGATCCCCAGATGTTCTCCTATGCTGCCTTCTCCCGAATCAACACAACATCGAGGACGCCGCGAATGGGGCACTAATCATTTCTCTGAATTGCCCAAATACAGTGGCCTCCTCCGTCATGTATCGAAACCTTGCCTCTCATAGTGATCAGTGGTTACTAACCACTATGAATACTGGACATGCTCGTATCGACCGATTCACTTGATGCACCGCTACTACTTTCAGTATTACGCTGTGAACGTGGACGACGATGACGACGTCGGTGTCGTTTTCTACTACGAGGCCGCCCGAATAGCGCTCGCCATGTGATTGAAGCGCAAGTGAAAACACAGAGGCCGACGAGGACGAACAACACGAAAATAACACACACATAAGGATAGGATGAGATGAGAGTAGATAGCGGATACCTGATTGAGACAAGCTTAACCCATGACAGGACTAGTCTCCATGCGAAGGGAGACACGTGATGGGACACGAAGACGAGGCCGGGCCGGACTGCATACTAGGCCCCGTAAGAGGCTCTGGCCAATACCAAGTCTCGAGCCTCGCTACCACCACCGGAGTAGGGAAAGTTCGTCGAGGATGACGCTCCGGGATACCACATTGTTTCCGCTATCTAGTACGGTCTGATCAACGCCTTAATAACCTACCAATCAGAAATCGAGTCTTGATCACTCGCACATCTTGCAGTTCTTCAATTATTAACTGGCGACGCCGCGAGTGCTATTGTGAAGACTCAAGAATGCAAGATGATCGCTAATCGTTTCAGCTGTTGCCTCGAAATTAGTAACTACAGGCCTTCGTAAGAAGCCATCCCTATCTCGGCTAGAGTTGGTCTACGCTCCACGCACTGGACGACTCTCTGTCACTCCTCTTGAGGTATCGAGTTAAGTTGCGCGGTTGCTCCCTCATGTGCCGTGATTCACGGCGTCTCACATCAAGAGCCACCCGTAATCGCACAATATTAACATTTTTTGTGCGCATTCTTCGCTTAAAACTTGCGGCATGGGATCACATTCGATAGTTAATCATTACCGAGTATGATCCCATGCGTATTATTAGTGATGAACAGATATCAATACTGTACTACACTGTACACGACGCCAAATCGCAGTGATAAACGTCAGTAAGCACTCCTTTCAGCGAACCTCAGCTGTCGACAAGCTGCGGCATGTAGCATCAAGCACTCAGGTTTTTCGGTGACAATATTCGAGAGGTAGCAGTACCCAAGATAAGCTAGGGCTCTTTCAATCTGCCAGTGGCTACCCCGTCACGTCTCCGGCCTGTGTCACGAGACGTAGAGCTGGAAGGATATGATGTGGCTAGATGTAGCTATCGAAACCTGATTGGTTACTCTTCAGTATCCCATCTGAATGATGCTGGATCGTCTTTTTCCCCTCATATTGTTATCCACGAGCGTTGGCTTCCAGCCTGTGCAAATCTCTAACGGGCCAATATCTGGAATGGTGGTCAGAGAGGATACCTCCCTGCAGCAGCCCATCATCCAGGATGTTGAGATCTTCTTGGGCATCCGCTATGCAGAACCTCCCTTGCGAGAACTGAGGTTTCGAGCTCCCCGACCCTACACCTCCCAAAATTGGACCGCTACCCGCCCTATGGTCACGCCTGGAGAGAAATGTTTTCAAATATCGGGCAGTATCCTGACTGATACAGGTTCCACCGCTGGTCACGAAGATTGTCTATTTCTCAATGTTTATCGACCTTCTGCTGCCGAGATCGTGCACCTTCCGGTTATGTTCTGGATCTATGGCGGAGGTTACGTCGATGGGGATGCTTCGTCTTTCAACGGCACGGCGTTAGCGGCATTACACAACGTTATTGTGGTTACGGTTAATTATAGACTAGGTCACATAGGATTCCTTGGTTCCCAGAGCTCTCTGTCAGAGGAGGGCACTACCGGCAATTGGGGAACTTTGGATACTCAGTTGGGCCTGAAGTGGGTACAGCAGAATATCGAGGCATTCGGCGGCGATAAGAACCGAGTTCTGTTGTTCGGAGAATCCGCGGGGGCATTCTCCGTTATGTGGCACATCGCGGCTCCGGGGAGTAAGGGTCTCTTTCACGCAGCCATCGTGCAATCTGGAACGGCCTCAACTCCGATGTTCTTCCAGACTCGTACAGATGCCTTCAGATATTATGACTGGGTCGCAAGTGAACTCGCAGGTTGTAAGGATGCTAATGATCTTGCCTGCCTCCGAGAGGTCGACTTCCACAACTTTACCATACCAAATGGAATACGTTTCGATCCGGCCCGTGCGCCGCCTTGGGGATCGCCCCTATTCCCAGCAATGCCTGTGGGTCCCATTATAGACGGTACAGCTCTGCCTGATAATCCCTTACGCATGGTAGAGAATGGTCTGCATAATGACGTACCGGTCATCCTGGGGGTGAACAAAAATGAAGGTTCAATGTTTGGTCTTATGCTACCAAAGCTTATCCCGGGACTGAATATGCCATTGGCGGAGGACGGTGTCCGCAAGGCCATATATCACTTCGTGCAGAACGAGACTGCTGTCGAGGAGCTGTTGGAATTGTATCACTTCGAGAGATATTCCTCTGTCTTTGGTAGCGCGAACGGTCCCTTCGAACAGGTTTTCTATCTTATAAGAGACATTATGTTCCACTGCTCTGCAAGGCGACTTGCCGACGCTCTTGTGGACAAAGGGAAGTCTCCAATTTGGATGTATTCTTTCGATATGCCTAACCTCTTCGGCAGTTGGGGTGAGTTCAGGCTTGGTGGATTCTTCCAAGCTTATGGGAATTTAACGTTGGAAGAGATGGGCACTTTCCACTCAGCCGAAGTTCCCTTCGTATTCAAACAGTTCAGAAACGTACCAGTGAACTTCTCATCATTTGCGATACCATCTCTCCTCTCGCTCTATATGGCACATCCTCCTCGACAACGTGGTGACGCCTTCCATAATATTAGCGATGCCTTCTCCTGTATGTGGTCTCACATGGCAGCCGATGGAAGTCCGACGGGTCCACAACAACACTGCCCAGGGCTACCCGATGGGAGTATCCCATCCTGGTTGTCTTACTCTTCTACACCTTTTCCCGTGCAAGTTTGACAAGTGAGCAGACAAGAATGACAATGTTACCATCAAGAGTGACAATGAGAATTCAAGTTTGTCACAATTCAATTCTGTTACAATCAAGTTTAACTTTGAGAATTCAAGTATGTCACAATCGAGATATGTTACCATCAAGATTGACAATGAAAATCCAAGTTTGTCAAAATTCAATTATGTTACCATCAAGATTGACAATGAAAATCCAAGTTTGTCAAAGTTCAATTATGTTACAATCAAGATTGACAGTGAGAATCCATGTTTGACACTTGTTTCATCAGTTACAACCAAGTTTGACAGTGAGAATTCATGTTTGACACCGCCAGAATATATCACAATCAAGAATGACAATAAACCACACAAGTTTGACAATACGCACACAAGTTTGACAATACGCATCCAAGTTTGACACTTCAACTCGACATGTTGACATACGGTTTAAACTCATTGCCCACTTATAAAATCACACGCATTACATAGTGAGGAAGCTCCCGAGTCATCGAGAGCTCTATGTAAACTTGGGATGACATCGAAAAAATTCAAAAAGCGACCCCTTGACTCCCTTTGTTCACCCAAGTATCCGATAGCCTATACATGGCTCTTATCTTGTCAGTGGTAAGCTCTTGCATAGCATCATCACACATTCCTCGCAGCATATTTTCTCGATACTGGTATAAATACATGTGTTGCTCTTCAGCTCTCTGCCTATCTGTCATCGGGTCCCTCTCACTCAACTTCTCCTTGATATAGGCTTTGATCACAGAGAAACATCCTTCACATGGATTAAGTTCAGGCGAATACGGACTGTCGAATCTCCTAACCTCCAGATTATTCGCCACTAGCTGAAAATTCGCTAATTTTTTATGTATAGGCGCATTATCCATATAAATGACAGCATTTTCGCCATTAAGAGCAGCAGAAACCCGACCCATGAAATCTCTGAACTTATCGGTCACCGATCCGACATGGATTTCGTGGTGTACGACATTTCCATCGTCACTTATCGCCAATAAAATATTGAGATTCCTACCTTTAGCAGTTCTCTCCTTCCTCTTGGCTCGTTCTCCGACCACAGATCTCGCATAAGATCTTCGAGTCCAAAGATTATAATTTGACTCGTCGATGTGAACCTTCTTACGAACCTCAGCCTGATAATCCTGGCAGTAGGTACGCCTCTTAGCGATATTAGCAGCATTATTCTTGTCGATTGGCACCGGCGTTACCAGCTTCAGAGTCATGAGACTGCCATCCAGGATACGATCAATAGTGGAAGTACTCAGAGCGTTGCCGATCTTCCCGCGGATGCTCTTCAATGTGATAGAAGGGTTCTCGTCAACGGCTTCCAAGACTTGACGACTCAGCTCCGCGGTGACCTTCACTGTCTTCTCTCTTCTTCCACCCCAGGATCCCTTCTCTTCTCTATTCTTCTTAACGATTTGATAGGCAGTAGTCCGTTTGACGCCCAACTCCTTAGCAAAACTGATCCAACCATTACCACCTTCTTTAGCCTTCATAATGATCGCCTTACGAGCAGAATCTTCTACCGTCTTGTACTCACGTGGCATGGCCGTGAAATAAGCGAATGATAAGGACCCCTTATGAGTTTACGACTCACATTGAAGCACTCTCTTCGAAGTGTCAAACTTGGATGCGTATTGTCAAACTTGTGTGCGTATTGTCAAACTTGTGTGGTTTATTGTCATTCTTGATTGTGATATATTCTGGCGGTGTCAAACATGAATTCTCACTGTCAAACTTGGTTGTAACTGATGAAACAAGTGTCAAACATGGATTCTCACTGTCAATCTTGATTGTAACATAATTGAACTTTGACAAACTTGGATTTTCATTGTCAATCTTGATGGTAACATAATTGAATTTTGACAAACTTGGATTTTCATTGTCAATCTTGATGGTAACATATCTCGATTGTGACATACTTGAATTCTCAAAGTTAAACTTGATTGTAACAGAATTGAATTGTGACAAACTTGAATTCTCATTGTCACTCTTGATGGTAACATTGTCATTCTTGTCTGCTCACTTGTCAAACTTGCACGGGAAAAGGTGTAGTCTTAATGGCTCTGAGGCACAGGGGATTTACATGAGCATCGGCGATGAGATGGTCATGAAGCCTTGGAGATCTAACAATCAGTACCCCGATAATGAGATGCCGTCCATTGAACTATGTCAATGGTGGGACGGGCATCAGGTCGGGTTCCATAACCTCCAAGCAGACATACCAGTCACTACGACACCGGCGCCTACCGCAAAGCCCACATCTTCAGCTCAACACAGTTATATCGAGACCCCCTCGTTAGTCTTGATGTCCCTCCTAACATTAATGCTCCCACTACGAGGTTTATAGCAAACGGCGGTGTGAGCCCGCTGATATGATACGATTTGGTTATTTCATAATCCTTCCATATTTTTCACGTCTTTAACAGACGTTCTCTCGCAGTGACTTATATTCGCTTCGTAGAACACTCTAAGTCTTACAGGTTAGGAGGGTCGTCCAAATGCGGATGGTGTTTGTGTTGTCAATAGTGAACACACTAGATACAAAGGCTTCAACGCAACTGTAAATTTGGCAGTATATATTTCGAAAGTTGAGGAGCCATGCATATGAGTGATGATTAATTCGCCCCATCCACCATCACCCGTTACAAATGGGTTTACGCTAAATCGATGCCCGAGTCCCATTCCAAAGTCTCAACTTCAAAGGCTGTATCGGAAGAAAGAGGGCGAACCAAGCGGCAAAACCGTACCGATGCTCCTCAGACAAACCTGCATTCTCGATGGAGTTCCGATGAGATCTATACGAGGGATCGCCCAACTAATGATCTGAGCAGGACTGGCCAACACGTTGAGATGATGCATCACACTACGCTGCACTATACCTTCGTCCGGTATATCCTCACTACAATGTAGTGAGGATTGACCGATAACGATTGATTCTGCATAAGAAAGCGTGAGGATTCCATCACTGGTGGGTGGCCGCCATAAAGATATCTAATATGGAAATACAAACGACGCACCTGAAGATTCCCTCACATCTGAGAGGTGTCCAATGGATCCGACTCGTTCTAGTTTGAGGTTCGCTGCATCACTGACAAGCGTCTTTGCGCAACATGTTGCATGGTCTATGCAACATGGGAGTTTCCCAGCCCTAGGAGCTTCAACGTGTTAGCCTATAGCATGAAGAAGCTGCTGCCGTTCGCGATCCCTAAAGTCCGTGAAAGGAGTCATTCGAATGTCGTGAGCAGGTCAATGCCGTATTGATCGGCTGGCAACTGCTGAAGCAGTCTGGGAGCACTCGGATTGTAGAAGGCCTGGATCGGTCGGCTCCCATACTCACGTGGTGCCAAACTCCACACAATTTTCACTAAGAGAGTCACAGTTTAGGATTACACATTAGAGCGGGCACGACTTGGACTTCACTCACAAGAAACAGACCGACATAGCCACGCTGGCTCGATATACCTATTCTCAGATCATTCAAACGTTACAATCAGGGGCAATGGGGGTGCCGTGTTGATGCTCGGTGCCTTTGGATAGCTCCGTGAAGTGAACCGTTCTGCCTCTAATCGTGCGTCGTCTTCCTCGGTTCGGGGTGGATCCTGGGTCTGTCCATCAGAATGAATAACTGCAAAATGCCCCAACGTTTTACCCTTCTCAAAGTCGGGCGGGGAAGTCGAGACTTCCTCGTCAGGAATACAGAGACGAACAGTTTTCTTCGGAGGCGATGCTTCTCTCCTTGGACTGAGAACCACGAGTATTGAATTCGTTCCTTTGACCTGCAGAACCTCCAGAGCATCCGACTCACAGTGAAGTAACTTCCGCAACAGGTTGAGAATCATCGCTAGCCACGGACTCATCATCCGCCATGGTACCAGACCGCACGAACCGTGCCGACTTATCACAGGTTCGGGAAAGCTGGAGAGAAATTTTGCTTAAACCAGTCAAAGCTGATGGTTCGATCCTGACCATAACAGTATGAGACTTCATCATTATTGGCACCAGGTCCCGGGTGACACAGTCCAGAGTGGTCTCGCGCCCAACTGCAAAGGACTCGCCATTCCGCGGGGATGATCCAATGCTGACAATAGAAGTGGGAATGAGCAACACGACCGATCGTTCCTACGTTGTATTGCTAGACTTCGAGTAGAGCTCCCCATAGCCGACTTCAGGTTGACCCAAGAAAACGGAACTATGAGAGCATCGGGGCTCGGCTTGTAGGAGCTCCGGTGCCTCTTCATCTGCTGGATGTGCCGACACACTTGAACTGTCTACAGCAGAATCATCATAGCTAGCGCTCTAGCATGGTAACTCACTGGGAATATTAAGAGTGGGAGTAGCATGGTTCGACTGCTGGGACGATGAGCCTCCAGCTTCAGTGGTGTCCGGAGGTCGAGTCGATATGCGCCTGCCTTGTTGGACCGCCTTTCGTCGCACCTAAGAATGAGATCCCCTATAGAGCCGTCAAGATCCGGGCACCTCTTGGATGTCACGGTAATCGAGGCGGCCATCACAATTGGCATCCATCATGTCGAAGGTAGCGCCTGTCACTGCAACGTGACGAACGACTCTCGACTCGACTGATACCACTCACCGCAATATTTAAGATCCTTCTCATCGACCCTCTGCAGTTGTAGCAGCATCCAGATCAGAAATTCATTCCTAGTTATGAATCTGCCAAGCCATGTTCAGTCTCGGCTGATCACACTGTTTGCATCCCACTTGGGACTTTGGCACAATCCGAGCCTTTTTAGCTCTTTGAATGCCTTGGATAGCTGATCGAACGCCCTAGGGTCGAGCTCATTGCCAAACTGATGCAACACCTGCCAGACAAGGAAGTCGGCAAACACGGAGATAGCGGTCTAGCCACGGACCCTCCTCTCTGCCTTAGCCCGCTGCTTGATAAGAGGAATGCTCGCCAGGCTCGACATGGTGCTAGCTCCCACGGCCACACCAATTGGAATGAAGAATATCGTAAAGACCTTGGACGCAGTGGACGTGAGTTGCAAGTTGCCATACCCGACAGTGGTCACGGTTTGAACACACCAGTAGAGAGCCTTAGGGCCACCCCAACCCTCGAGGAGGCCGATCACTCCGGCACCGACACACAGGGTCTACAGCGAGCCAATGCAATAAAACTACAAGTCGATGATTCTATTACAACAGCAAGACGTGCAAGTGAAGTGAGAAGATGCTTCCGAAGTAGCCTATTCCGCATCAGAGACTGCTCGCTCCTCTTCATATGGGACTGTTGGACCTCCTTGGCCATCTCTGTCTCAGTAGTTTGAACCCACTTGTTGAGTACCTGCATATGTCAACATATCTGCTCTCATAATCACCAATCCAAGATGGTCACCAGTCCTGCAGAATAGGCAGCGATGCCCACTCCCAGTATAAGGTAGCAGCAGGCAAAGAGAGAGCTCGTTGTGTCCAGAGGGAAGCTGATGTCACCGTAGCCCACGGTGGAACCCGTGACGATTAGGAAGTATCTGAAATCACAAAACCTGAGGAGACGGATGGATGCTGCTCAACAGATAATAACAAAAACACCGTGATGATGGCATATCACAAGAGGAATTATTTCTCTATGTCAAAGCTCACGGCTCTCATAAATGTATGCATTGATCGAGAATGCTATCAGAGTTGAACTATGGCAATTCTCCAGGACTACGTTGAATCCACCAGACCCCATCCAGCCCAACAGAAGCAGTATAACAGCCCTGCTCCAGTGTAGAAAGATATGCACATGATCGAGTGCTTCCACTCCTCCCATGGCGTCTCCTCATCTTTCAGTGACCGCAATGAAGAATGCTCCCCGGGATGCTGCACAGTAGGTTCATGCTGATTTAGAGCACCCGTAGTCGTCATCGACGGCGGCGACTCTAACGGCACATACGGCGTTGTGGGTGTAAACGGGAAAATCATACAAGGGAAAACAAGCACTGTGGACAGGACGAAATGAAAAGCAGAGTCGAACTAGAATTTTCAAGTCATTGGTGGAGAACCTCGGTCATTCAGTGTCATGGTTGACAACAGTCATGCAGTAGTAAACGGCAACTTCTCCAGCGGGATGGCTGATCTCCTGAACTACCCTTTGATCATTCGCATCAACTTGCTCTTCTTCCCCCTCTTCTCAGGTGTCTTCTCCTCCTTAATAGCAGAGACTGGAGGGCCCTCTGCAGGGCTGCGACTCCCTCCGATTCGAATGGTCTCCTCCTCCATGATTGTGTTCGGATCGAAACGATCGACATCACCGCTCGAGGTGTGCTTTACTGTTGTCGGCGTGCCAGTGTTAGAACTGCCACCCACAGGGACGCCCGATGGCGGCTTCTCTTGGAGGTCGCTGCTCGGTAGAGTAATCACCTGCCACGCATATTCTCGCATTGGTCGCAATAGAAACGTCCAGTGTCCCCTCAGAAGTCAACTTACTGTCTTCGCACTGTGGGAAGGCACATGGCTGAGTTTCTCTGTTTTGGAATTATCACGGAAAACCACGACCGGCTCGGCATTCCTATATATCATGTTACACTGGAGTTAGCAAGCACCATCATGCCTACATCTCGTCGAAGGGGTTTAGAGATGGTGAAGGGAAGGGGTTGGCACCTGCTGTACTTGAAAGAACCCGACACACAGCGGTCGCCGTACCTTCACGCTTGCCACCATTGATGAGCTCAACCCTCTTGTAGACGCCTGCCAGTGGTTTCGTGCACTCCTCCATCTCCTTCGCCATCGTAGACAAGTACGAACACAACTGAAATCAGTTTTCATCGCCGTTCTATGTTTGAAGCTGATTCCATTCTCGAGAGAGATAGCGCCTACCAGTCCAAGCAGCGTGGCGAACTCCTTATCGCGAGTAGAGAGCACACCGGACAATCTGCTGCGTGCATCCTTATCCATTTCCTCGAATGAATGCGTCGCGACACTGTGCTTGAGCTTATTCTACGAGTCAGCAGCATTCTCCTCGAATCCTCACACTATCTGCCTCTACCCTATCCATCTTCTCTGCAGGCGTCTTCTTGGATCCCTTCAACTTTTTTACCTTCACGTCATAATGTGCCATCAAACTGTGAGCACGGTCCCGATCGCTGAAAGGAATCCCCTACCACCCGGCTATCCCTACTACACAGATTAACGATGCGAGCCACGATCGAGGATCACGACTTCCGGCAGCTGGGAGGCTAGAAGGCCGAGCCTCGTCCGAGTATATTGATAAGGAGACGCAGGAGAGCCACGATTGAGCCGCAATGACTGTCGATCCCCCCTTACACGAGCATAGTGTCCATATCTAACCCCTGCTTCATCAGCTGCCTCGATGCATATTTCATACCCTCTAAATTATTGCCTCGACCACGTATGGTTGTCTTCAGATGCTCTAGTGCCTCACTCATAGTAGCCCTTATTGGTGCGTACTGAATAGAGAACCAACAGTTAGGAGTAGTGGCGGCTTCCGACTATCTACAGGGTTGTCGTGAGGGAAGGAGGACTTAGCAGACTCCATCAGTCGGTTGTTGACACTGGCCAGCTCCTCCATGACGTTTGCCAGTGCATCGACAGTATTGTTGAATATCTAACACATCGCCAAACGCATCGACAACGATGATATGGTTTATAGGGTGACGAGAAACTTTCTAAGACTTAGACCTTGCAGTGTTCAAAGAAGTCCGAGGCCACAGCTCGATCTCCTTCCAGAGGATCCCCCTTGATACGCCTGACCCCTCGAATCTAATACATACAGCGGCTGTCAGGATGACGCCACAAGGTGTAGTAGCTACCCTCTCCTTAATCCTACGAAGAGTCTTAGATCCCTCAAAGAAAGGCATGGCAGATGAAAAATGAATGCTCAACTGTCGATGTTCATTGCATGCTCTCGTCTTACGCCTTGTTCGAAGTCCTCCGAAAGAGTACCTCCCTGAAGAGGTGGTGGACACACAGGATGACAGAAAGCTACTTCCGGATAATTAACCAATACAAGAGGCATGGTATGCAGTGATACTATTCGTCATATGCTCTATGAATTGGAACGAAAAGGATTACTCTGTGCATATCATTGATACTAGCAGATATGAACCGTAAGTGATATGATACATGATAAACATGCATTCTCAGCATCACATGCGCATGATGCTGATGATCTCACTACACAAGATGAGCAGTAGCAGTAGCAGCAAGGGGGAATTAGATCATCATGAAGGGCGCAGAAGAGGCATTCCTCTTATGGTCACTCATCGAGATGTCGTAACTGAGTAAGCATTGTAGCGGTAACTGCCATCGACTAAGCGGCTTACGGTGCTATCACCGATACTGATTGGTTGATAATTGATCCACCAGAATTCTGATTATGGAAGGGAAAGGGGTCCTCATCTCGCTCCACCTGCTGCCTGATTATGGCAGGCACTTGCTCTGTGAAAGTCGTGATGCCCTGCATCCCTGCGGACGCTGTGACTCCCAAGTATCGAGAGTACTGACAACAAGTAGGGTGTAAGGGCTTAAACCAGTAAATCGGTGCTTCACCTCAGCGATGATCTTGGCAAAGTCAGCTTCCTTCCCTTCGATCAGTTGTGACATCTCCCCTCTCACTTGATTGTCCAACTTGATGAAAGACTCTTGCGCCATACGATGCTTCTCAACATTCTGATACTCCACACTAGGTGATAGCGACACCAGGTACCATACACCCCTACCCGTGAGAGCCTCTCCTCGGCCTTTGAATCCTTCTTAGAGCGTTTTGAGGCATCCGACTTGAGCTCCTCCATCTTATGATTGTAATGGTCAAGGTCGGCAAACGCTCTATCACGGTCCTTCAGCTTCTGCTGTAAGTCGGCGTTTCGCTGTACCAACTTCTGAGCCTCCCCCACCGCAACCTGCAGCTGCGGTCGGGACGCCTGGGCCGACTGCTGACATCTGCTCAGCTGGTCTGCGAAAATGGAAATAGCCGGGGCGTACTGAATTACGAAGATGAACGGCAAGCAATTGAAGAAGAGCTCACTCCGCTTTCCTGTGTAGAACTGGGTGTGCTCTCAGAAGGAGTCAACACGTCTCTACACTGCTCCACGATCTCCAACTGAGAGGCTCCCATCTGATCCGTGAGATTCACAAGCTTCACCAACTGCTGGTGGAAAGCCTGACAATAGCAGCAAGTCCCGCCGCACCCCTCCAGATGTAATACTTGGGCCTTAGCCGCGTGGTCCAATAATGCAGCCCTCTGCTTCTCAAGCGGGTCCGATGATATCGTCTTCACGCCAATGACCTGAGATTCGCCGCAGTACACTCTTAGTGAGCTGTATAAGGCAATACCTTATCAGTGAGGTTGCGCCAAGTTTTGCTAGCAAATACTACCATTAACTACTACTGGACGATAGCAATGTACTACCACAGTGAACCCCAATAGGAATACCCCAGAAGACCCACCACTTCAGTAACATCCACAGGAGAGCTCAAGTCCAGCTCAAACGATACGAACCTTCTCAGTCTAAAAGTTTCCACACTCTATGACTACCACTGAGAGACAAGGCTGGCACGAAGAGCATGGCCGCCTTGAAGAGACACTAGCTAGACCGTATAGCAACAGGCTCTATTCAGTACGCATAGGAACTGCGGTATGCGATGCTATGCCGTGCCCGTTATCCAACGCAGTACTCAGCAATCGAGAAACAGCTCAGTGAGAGAAGGTGATCTACTAGGACTACCTATTGATGCTCCTGACTGAGTCCTGCTGAGCTCGCCCGGAGCCAACCTCGGCAGCGCTCAGTACAGAAAACGGAACAGTGAGTAAACGTTGATCATAAAGTGTTGACAGTGCGGAGCATCAGGATGACCAGAACAAATATATCGACAACCGCTGTACAAGCCTAGGGCTCTTACGGCC
>NW_003214508.1:862734-868352 GCF_000006405.1 Perkinsus marinus ATCC 50983 | reverse complement strand
CGATACCAGGTACCATACACCCCTACCCGTGAGAGCCTCTCCTCGGCCTTTGAATCCTTCTTAGAGCGTTTTGAGGCATCCGACTTGAGCTCCTCCATCTTATGATTGTAATGGTCAAGGTCGGCAAACGCTCTATCACGGTCCTTCAGCTTCTGCTGTAAGTCGGCGTTTCGCTGTACCAACTTCTGAGCCTCCCCCACCGCAACCTGCAGCTGTGGTCGGGACGCCTGGGCCGACTGCTGACATCTGCTCAGCTGGTCCGCAAAGACACCCAAAGCCTGGGTATACTGAGGACAACCCATTGCCTCTACACCGTTCACAGCGAATACTACTCCACTGTCAGTATGGGAACTCAACGTGCTCGCCTCCTCGTCTTTGAGTGGAACAATTAGCTCCCTCGACTGCCTACACATCTCCTGATGAGTCGCGCGGATCTCATCCGTCAACTCCGAGAGCCGCAACAGTTGGCGATACAGAGCCTAGCCAAGGAGGAAGTTAGCAGTCACCAAAATCACTACTGATCAATTACTGCGGCCTTGGCAGCATGTTCTACAACTGCAACCCTCTGCTTCTCCAAAGGATCGGGTACCATTATCCTAACTCCGAAGACCTGAGGAGTGACCGAGCAACATACCGTGTGGGCTCGACTGCGGATTACCTTAGCAGAGAGATTCCGCCACGTCCGGCTCGTGAGAACAACCATATTATATTGATCAACTGCATAGACCAGAATACTCTCAACCAACAACCGAGATGCACCCCAAGCAACAACAACAACAACAACCATCGCAATCGGTAGAAACTCACAGCACAGAGAGGATCACTAAAATGGCGAAACCCGTTGAAATCGGTACAGTACACCAATAAGCGTTCCTCTGATGCACACAGTACCATACAAAAGTAAATCACATATATATCAAGGCAGTGGTGGCAGCTGTGGGTAGGCAGCAGAAGGACCATCCTTCTCAGCAACTTGAGGGGCACTACTGTTCTTCTTCACTTCTTCCTCTATCATATCAGGGATCTCCTTACTGAACGTATCTGCATCCTTCGCCCCCTCAGACGTTACGGCTCCTATATACCGCGAGTACTGAGGGAAGAAAATGAACTAACGGATTCGGAAAGACAGTAAGCGACACCAACCTCGGCCACCACTATGGATATTTCCCTGGTCTTCTGCCCAATTACGATGTCCATGTCACCACGGACCTCCGTATCTATCTTCGTAAACTGTTCTTGAGCCACGCGATGCTTCTCAACGTTCTGATGATATACGATGAGTCATTCCCGTCTCCCAAAGAGCCCACCCGAGCTAGCCTTTCATCTTCCTTCGGGTTCGGTTTGGATTTTTTCGCAATTTCAGCCTTCAGATCAGCCACTTTTTGATTATAGTGATTCAGCTCTTCATAAGCTTGATCACGACTTCTAACTCTCTCCTGTAGAACATTAGTACGTTTGACCAAGTCCTGAGCCGTCATCTCAGCTTTCTCCAGCTGCGGTCTAGCGTCACGGACCATCTTGTTACTCTCCGACATATGGTTCACAAATGTAGCTGTAGCCCGATCGTACTGAAGGATAGGCAATAATCCCATCTTTGTAGAGTCTAAACAGTACCCCATCAGAAGGCTCTTGGCCTCCTTGACTCGTCCCTGCGATGTGAGTAACATCGTCCTCCTCAGAGGCATCTATACGCTGAATATCCTTCAATATATCCTGTCGTACTCGGGTTATCTCATCCGTCAAAGCTAGCAAACGTGCAATATGCTGATGCAAGGCCTGAGAATGCTGACTTCAAGAAAACCGGTAGAAAGTCATTCACATTTCATCACAATTCCTTCTACTACTACTACTACCACTACCACTACTACCTGAACTCGACCCGCATAGTCAGCTAGTTCCTTCCGCTTCTTCTCTAACGGGTCTGAGGTTATTGCCTGTACCCCCATTACCTGAACGAAGTCCCCACTTCTCATCACGACAAGTGATGGAGTAAAATATCCAAAATAGACCAATCCTAATCTCAGTGTTTCTATCAAAAATGATCAAAGGGGGGCACCCACCACGATTAGTTAACGCATACTACGAGAGCTCTCACAATCCTCCCACCGAAGATATTAATCATACTACCGTATTGGTGAGATTCCGCCAATGCTTGCTCGAGAAGACTACCATACTCGATAGAAAATCAAAACAATGATAACTGATTCAGAAAAAAATCGTCAACATCCCCGCACAGACGGCGTGAAATCCGCTATAAAACCCCTACCAACTCATTGATCATAAGACAACCAAACACATTCGGATCAAACAGGCAACAACACAATCCTGCTGAAAGCAACAGGACTATAAGAACACACTTTGGTGATATAACTCAATGTCCAGTGTCGTCCTCAGGGACGACTGCAGGACTTGCGCACACATTCTCTAAAACATTCACGAACACCTCAACCACCTTCACCATTTACTCGTCCCTGACCACAGTAACATCAGCACCACCCACCATCACATGATGGACATTGTCATCATCGTGGTGGTGCTCTTCATGCTCGTGATGACTCGAAGCGTCAGAGCCTTCACGACGGTGATGACGTCTTCCAAAGAGACCATGGCGACTCTTATGGTGACCTCCCTCAGAAGCAGAGCTGCTGCTGCTACTACTACTGTTAGAAGAGGAAGACGATGAGCTGTCCGAATCGTGATCAGTAGAACGCTCAGCGAGAACAACAGGTTGGGGAACGTCCTTCATTCCGCGGCGAACCTCACTGGGCACATCCTTGACGAGAATCTCAGCAGTATGCTTAGCAGGAGCACAGAAACCAAGGAAGCGAGAATACTGAAAAAACATCATTGTAACTCAGCGCTATTATCCATCATATCTTAGTCTCACCGGAACCAGCAGCTTAGCATAGTCGGCGCCAGGGCACTCCACGGACTGATACACCTTCATAGCAGTAGCACGATCGATATCGCTCAAGTCATCCGCGCCCTCCAGATGTCTGTAATGAGCAGCAACCTGACGGAAATCATTTAGACAAATGGCCGAAACCTTTCGCTCACCATGTCGGCCCTAGAAAGAGCACGATCAATCTTAGGCTGAGCACTCTCGACCGCATTACGCCAGGCTTCAGCTTGAGTCATGAACAGCTTGCAAGCTTCACGGAACTGACCAAGTAACCATCAGGGATCTAAAGCATGTCACAATCCCCCCCCCCTTACATGGTCGCTTTCCCTGTCTCCAGCCTCATCGACGAGCTGCTCCTCGAACAAACGGGCCACCTCAGACTGAGCCTTCGACAACTTATCCATGTACTCCTTCACCTTCTCCATCTGATGCTTCAACTCCTCAGAGCGTTCAGCACGCTGGGGCAAACTCTCTCTGAAACCTTCAAGTCTGTCACCGTCAACGTGCTTCATGGGACTCCAATCTCCTTCGTCGAAACTCATTGTAATAATATCAATAACAAAGAATATAAAAACACTGAAGAGACATGAGACCGATACTATGACATTTCGAAGCTCCTCTTTCTTTGCAGACAGTACTAGCTGTTGAGCTATTGTGTGACAAAGAGACATTGTGATATAAGCTTACCACACTTTATGTGAAAATGATCTTACTGCTAGTATTCATATTCGTTACGATATCAATATAAATTATGATGATTCAATTCATTAATAATCATATGTTAACCTAACATATAGATCTATACATTCTATGCCCTGACATTAGTTGATATTCGTTTAATTAATTAATATATCATCACCGAGATTGCAATGATGCTCTTCCTAACTTTTAACTGCACCATTTATCTCTACGAAACCTGTGACCATAGAAACCGTTCCGATAACCATTGAGTGAATGACTGACCAATGAGTTCGAATATTATACTATTATATACCAAAAAATGATATTAAATAATGGCATAATAGTAACCAACCAGATCATAGATCATATTTTCACCAATCTATATATCACCTTAATACCTTATCATAAATGTGTTCATGGAATCTAATTCCTTCAACCTAATATCGCCTCCAAGATCGACAAAGTCTGTGATCCACACAAGAGACCAATAAATCAATAGCGCCGTTCTCTGACACATGACCCCCTATTATTGATTCACTCAACGCAAGTGACACACTCCGCTTGAAAACCACCAATTGGTAGTGAACGGGACAACGGTAGCACCCTGAGCAGAGACTAAAGGAAGGATGAACGCACACATGACGTCAGACCTTCGCAGATCTTGTATAAAAACTATAATATACTGGTGGTCAGACGCTTACACGAGAGACTGACTTCACTACACACTTATAAAACCTACAAAAGTACTACATCTGCAAGTAAAGAATGGTCTGAATATACGCCAACCCTGAACTTCTCTATAACCGCTCTCCAACCAACGAGACTGGACTCTCTAAATGTCGTCACCGCTACTAGCCGAATGATATGCTGCCTCATTGGTTACATCCGTTCTCTCTTCGTGTTGCTTGGAGGAGGATGAAGTTGGCTTCAACTCACTGCTCTCCGCATGCGCTTCAGATGCCTCTTCCGCATGTGCCCTCGGTGACCCTTCTGCAAGTGCTTTAGATGCCTCTTCCGCATGTGCCCTCGGTGACCCTTCTGCAAGTGCTTTAGATGCCCCTTCCGCATGTGCCCTCGGTGACCCTTCTGCAAGTGCTTTAGATGCCTCTTCCGCATGTGCCCTCGGTGACCCTTCTGGAAGTGTTTTCGGTGGTTCTTCCAGAGAGGTTTCGGTCGTACCACCCGATATCGTAACATCTTCCTCTCCCTTGGCAGCTTGCTTAGGGAGACCGATTGGCGTCCGATCACAAGTAAGATCCTCATGTACGGCCGAGCGGAGGATATTAGGGATCTTCCTCGCTAGTATATACGCTGTATTAGCTTCCGTTGATGCAGCAACTCCAAGATACCGTGAAAACTGACCACACATTATATATTTCCTACCACTATACTACAGCTCACCGGAGCTAGAACCCTAGCATAGTCCGTGTTCTCATGCTCAATAAGTGAGCGTAAATCCGCAGTAGCGCTCCGATCCAACACTTCCGCCTCTCGTTCCACTGCATGGTATTTGTCCAGTGCCTGATCACACTCTCAAATACAACACACAACTAGTCGCCAGACTCGATCTACCGCGATGATCTGCTGATCATAGTCACGGCCCCTGTGCTTGGTTGCCTTCTGGGAGAGCTCCTCAACGTTCATTATACACCTCTCCAGTTGGCCATTCGTCTTATCCCGCTGCAGCAGCCGAGCTTGCAGCTCATGATTCCGATCTACCATCTCCTCAGCAAAGCATACAGCTCCCGCCAGTTCACACTGAGCGTCCAGAACCGCCTCGTGCATAGCGTCCAGTTGATTCACCAGTAACGTACATGCTTGAGAATACTGAGGGAGAGGAAGAGCCATAGACTTAACACCCGCAATTCCAGCAGTTATAGAAACCCTACTCTTACTTCGTGATTGACGGCACCAGTGGTAGGCTCCATGAGCTCGTTACGGAATAAACGTGACGCCTTCCGCTGAGATTCATCTAGCTTTCCAGCGCAATCATCAATTTGCTGCAGGACGCTCAACAAAGCTTTTGCTTTAGCCG
>NW_003214508.1:860726-862634 GCF_000006405.1 Perkinsus marinus ATCC 50983 | reverse complement strand
TTAGCCCTACAATTCACCGCCAAGTACATCGCCTCTCATCCCCTGCATACAATCAATATCAAAGTGAGAAAACCCCAGGAATGGGAGAATTCACAAGCAGTGGAAAGAGTTGCCGCTCTATGAAGGCTCTATGATATGTTCCACCGATTACTCGCTGGAATTGACTCGGAATTGCTGTTGATCGAGTGTATCATCTCAATTATGCCATCTCAATTAGTATGTCAACTCAATTACTAATTGAGTGTAATGCGAACAGCAAGCTCGAGCACATCCCACATCTACGTTTTCTAGTACCCGAGAGAAGTACGCTTCCCGGTTGCCCAAAAGGGACATCACTCCCTGTCGACAAGAATGGTCAACACTCTCGCAGGTGGACATAGCATCTTCCTGCTTCACTATGTTCTGATACCACAACAACTACAATTAGTTTCCACATCTCAGCCGACTCCTACTCTTTCTATTCTATCTTGAACACTCTTTTTGAGCTCCTTAGCCTGCTCCTCATTCAATGCAGCTAACTTCCCTCTATATTGTGCAAGTGCCTCTGCAGCCTTATCTCTCTCAGTGAACTGCGTCTCCAGGTCGTTCAGTTTTCCTACTAGGGTCTCTGCGTCTGCTATCGAATCGCTCAGCAGCGGTCGAGTGTTCGCTTTAGAGGCGCCCATAATCTCAATCTGCCTCGCGAGCAGCTCCCCTAGTTGTTCATACTGCGATCAGAAGGACAACAAGTGTTACGCCCTACTGTGAAACGCTTCTCTCACCTGTGGACTATCACCATTCTTGTCGATAGAAAACTCCTTGTTACTAAGGGGTCGAGATTGAGTATACTTCTATATTCAGTAACACTAGTCTCGGTGTCTCATATCACTTCCCTTTGCAGAAGCTGAAAACCCAATGACCAACGATAAAGACCTACATTGGGTCGAAAACGAATACCCTACGATTCTTCTGTCGAGAAATCACCGAGTATAAATCCACGCTTCACGAGATCTTCAAAGCGATGATGTTCCCTCACCTCAGCCTTTGCCAGATAGTCTGTCACTCCTTCTCTTGCATTCTCCAGTCGATCACCAAACACCTGTCGAGTTGCCATACGTCGTCTCAGCTACACTCAGCACATAGCCTACCGAACCCTCCACATCCCGCATCGTCTCGCTAGAGTAAAGTGGCATCATTTCACTAATTAAATACAAAAATTAAAATTTTCAACGACCACGAAGGTACGCCATTGAAAACACTCAACTCGGGGCAACTATAGTCTCTTAGGAATGTGGCAACAACCACGATAAAAACTCTGACATAGGCAGTATGCTGGTAGATACGAGAACACTCAGAAACTCTTCTACACTATACGGGTAGTTGAATAGACTCCTATACATCACTACGAGACTTGCTATAATCGTCCACCGATTGACCAAGTAATCACTCTTTCTTCGCTTCCGTCGAATTCGGCTCCTCGTCCGCCGATGCTTTGGTCGGCGTTACATCTGGAGACTCGTCCTTTGTAGTAGCCGTGGTGGTGGGAGTCGTCTCTTTAGGCGATTCACTACCCTAAAATACGACAAGTAAGACCCCAGTTATCATCGAATTCCCACCTTAGCGGCCTCCCTCGCGGCCCGTGCCTTCTCTGACTTCTCCTTACTAACCTGTATCATCTCTGGTATCTGTTTCTCGAACGCTGGAATCGCACCAGCCTGCACCTTGCTGTTCGTCGCAATGTATGTACACATCTACCAAGCCATCATCACAAACCTAGAAAAGCAGCAATAGAGGCAACTCACCTTCTCGAGTATACTGGCAAAGTCCGCCTGACGACTCTCTAATATCTCATTAGCCTGGCCTCTACTTCATTATCACACGCTTGTAAGCCTCTACTGCATTCTGCTGCTTAACCAAGTTCTGATACAA
>NW_003214508.1:852684-860626 GCF_000006405.1 Perkinsus marinus ATCC 50983 | reverse complement strand
GTTCTTACTCCACGATCTGGCACACTGTATTCCACGCGAGACCTGTTGGACTTTACCCTACCGAGTCTCTCAAGTTCCTGAACACCTTGCTTGAAAATGGCATGATGGTTATATCAATAAATATTCGAAATCAAATATACTGTCAAACGAACGGATAGATAGCCGTTAGTGCATATGCCCCTCAACATAACATAAGCCATAAACGCTTTTGGACGTAGTAGGAAACGTAGACCGCAGTTCGGGTAGATTTCTAGACGCCTAGTTACGAGCCTTCTTAGCGGCTGGAGACCCTTCATCATCATCTTCCATCTTGGCCACCGGAGGGATGTCCGGATCCACATCCTCCTCGTCCTCCGACTTATCGTTCTCATCGGGATCACTATCAATCTCCTCTTCTTCTTCCGAGCTATCCAATCTGATACAAAAACCAGTAAGTTAATAACTTCACATTACTCCTAAGCTTTGATTTCCACACTCCCCCTAGTACTACTCTAACATTCGACGGATCTCATCCCGACCGAGGGCACAGAGAACGTCATCGGAACTATCCGCCGCCACAAGATCGTCTGTATCCTCCTCATCATTCACACCCAATATAGCAGCCATATCTACCGAGTCGCCCTGACCACAGCACATAACACCAACTATCGCATTCTTCACCTTACATCACGTCCTTTGTCGTCTATCACCTCTACCTGTTCGAGTATGTCGAATATCTTCTTTCGATAATTGGCCGTCTTAACCACGGGACATTCCTCTGAATATAATCAAGCACGGCAGTTGCCAGTAAACCCAAATACAGCAGCACTTACTCAGATCAATCACCTGCAAGGACTTGAGATTCCTCAACGCCTTAAACTCCTCCACAGAGTCGATGAGGTTGCCACGCAGCAGTAAGAGCCGAAGGGCAGATAAATTAACCAACTTACTGAGAAAACAGTCTAACAGGACCATTCTCATTGGCCTCTCTATCGTACTCGATAACATCACTAGTGAGCTTATTTTCGCTCAGATCGAGGGTTTCTACGTTGGCCAGCTCGGGAAAAGGGGCCTGTATTTCGGTAAGGCCGCAACTGGTAAAGTTTATTAGAGTTAAACTCGTGCACCTAACGAACAACTGGTATCCAAGCCTGCTCCCCTCAGCCGAATAGAGGACTCGGGAGTTCCTAATACTTGGAAATGTCTCCGGACATGTCCGCCTTGGTTATCTTCGGTAAATCCTCCTCGTCAATTACAAGCTCAGTCAGGTCTTTCGGCTCGCACTCCTGAGAAAAAAATCAATCAACTTTCCTCGCCAGTCCCGAATTCAGAGTGGATCAAGGCTTCGACGTATTGTTCGTTCGATAGCCGCAAAAATGACAGTTCACTCCCAGTTGCATATCTGCGCTGATCTCAATCATAACGAGAGCACACGAACCGTGTGACACGATGAGTGGAGGATCTAAACGCTAGCGTTCCTCAACATTTCCCTAGACACCTCTACTAGACCCATGAGTGTACGCTAAAGGTAAGCTCATGGTCCAGTATGAGAATTCGCCTCTGATTGATACAATGGCAATTCGGCTAAGCCGCGGATGACGATTCAATCACACTAGAGCTGTATAAAGTAATCACATCGTGTGCCCTAACCTGAGAACTCGAACGCGAATCTTCATTACCTCTTCGGCACAGCACATCTTGACGATGGAGTCCATGGAGCTCGCGACTTCTTCTTGAGCTACCATGTGTATGGAAACGACTTAAGTGTGACGAGGATGAAAGACTACTCTGTATTTCAAGTACTAAGAAAGATCCAAGATATCGCAAGATATGCAAGACGGTCAGTTATGACCCATCTGATTCGCGACGTCGGAGAAATTTTTTTAGTTTTCTTGGAGCGTACAATTCGCAACTCACTCGACATTCTCATTAACTAGGGGTACTAGTGGTCCCACGCTGTTGATGTCTCAGCTATGATGTTCTCCCATTCAATTCTGGATATCAAATTTCTGTGTTATGGAGCATGGTGATTCCTCCCATATCCGGTATAAGCCTCAGTGTTGAGTTTTGCCGCAGTATCGCCTCGGACGAGAGGGATGGACGACTGAGGAGTGTGAGGACAACGAACCTGACCGAATCGTAGCGGTTTCGAGAGAATAGGGACGTTACGCACGTCGCCTTTACGAAGGTGTTCCCAGAGAAGTAGTAGCTTGCAGTTTACCCTAATCATATCTCGTACATGGCGTGTCACTACGATACATTTCTCCAGTTAACCGCTATAAATGTCATCTATTCTATCCGACATGGTAGACGGCGATGTTATATCACCGCCTGAAGATGAGTTCGACGTCACAGCGACTGGCATCAGGGCTAAGCGCTACACCACTACTAAAGTGGTGAACTGCAAGAAACGATGGCGTGGACGTAATAAGGCAACTATCATATCAATAATCTCGAGGGGGCTAGGGACTAGTAGTAGTTGCCTATGCTCAGGGAGTATCCAAGACATCATATCTGTCGAATTTGCATTAGACTCCGAGTACATTGAGAAAGCCTGCCGAGAGGGATACCTCAGAATCCGAAAAGCCGGGAAAAATGCGGTACCCCAGCGGGCCAAACCAGGTACTAAGGCAAGATTCGTCGTCTGTATGCTGATCTAACTAGTATCGTGTGATAGTTGCCGCCTTTCGCACTTGTCGATTTTTCTATCAGAAAGTCTGCTCAAGAATGGGGAGAGTCTAGTACACACGTGGAAGGCTGAGGAGCCCCAGGTTGATTTCACTTGTGGGGAAACAGGGATTGTTTTTATCCGAGAAGATTCTGCACGAGGGATCGTTGCGGTAATAGAAAATAGCAGGGAAGAAGGCGTGACGGGATGATACGAAGGTACACAAGCCCGCCGGGCTTCCGACTCACTCAGGCGGCAAGTACATGAGGACCTCACTCGTGCACATCTTGGCTAGAGCCTTTAACCTCTCTACTATACGCCCTATCAACCGACTCGATAGAGAGACCAGTGGAGTAGTCCTACTAGCTGCTGATGCTAGTGTGCATGAGAGGCTCAAGGATAGGTCTCTACTCAGCAAGGTGTATGTAGCTGATGTTGGAACTGATGCTTCTGAGGTACGACTGACTCATGTTCAATGATCATTGTTCGAGTGCAAATGCATAACGATGGACACTTTCAATGAGATCTGCTGGCAGTCAGTTCCTCGCGTCTGTCAGCTCTACATGCTCGCTATACTGATATGTTAGTACTTCTGTCGAGTATAAACTCTGTTTCTAAGGTGCCAGCATTATGTCGCACTCCAATAGCGGTCGATCGTCACGTACCGAACCAGCCTCTCATGTCACGAGTAGTGGAGGATTCTACAAAGTAATGAGGGTGGACATTCTCCATTGCTATGAGGCTCTTCCCTCAGTTCCACCCTATGTACAACTCTATTTCGTAACCTCGGTAACGGTGTTGTTGCTTGCCGACCAGTGACCGGTAAAACCCATCAAATTCGAGTAGGCCTTCACCCGTCGTTTTGTGTTGTACATGCTCATCAGGTTCATCTGTCCCATCTCGGGTTTCCCATACAGGGCGATACTCTATACGGCGGAAGGAGCACTCCTGAGGGAAGACTCAGATTACACGCTCATTGTTATCAAGTGAAAGATCCCAATCAAGGTGGGTCACCGTCTATCCTTCCCAATCTATGCGTTGGTCTTCCTCAGAGAGTTTCATCAATTTCGTCTCGCCTGTGATGCCCACGTGGTGTACCCCTGATGAACGGTGGCAGACAGAGTTGGAATCCCTGCTGAATGCCAATAACCCATCAGGATGAAAGTGACGTTGAGCAAACCCTTCTGGACAAGGGAGCCGACAAGAGCTTCCAAAGGGGAAAGTCAAGCTACCACGTGAAGGTTTACAATGCAGGAATTCCTCAAGGGTTTGAGTTAAGTGTGGATAGATGTACGGACTGCCTCCGGCTGCCTGCCGCGCATGCGTATCGTATTTCATCGAAACTACCTTCCACGACAGTTATTATTATGATAATGTTATGATGACACATCCACCCTTCCGATCCCTATCGGACGGTTTTACATCGAGTGTAATATGACTACGATGTTCGCCCTTATCAACTTACACAATACCTTACTATTCGTCAACACTATCTTAGCAACACTGCAATAACATCTCATGCGCCAACCTCAGCACCCACATCAGACTCCTTCTGTGGGCTAGCGGTCATCTCCAAGTACTTGTTCATCTTCCTGATCTCCAATTCTTCTCGTGTCACACCCTCCTCCTGCTGTGTCACCACACAGAACCTGAACAATCTCATCCCCATCGTTTGCCTTGTTACTTGTCACTACTTCCGGAGGTTTGGAGAGAGTTTCAGGCAATTCACACCACCGCGATCATCCCCCACGAATATGATAGGATCAGTCGTATTAAACATGATATGCGTTAACTTTGCCTTCCGCACTACCTACAACGACGACGACCACAACGATGAAATCGTGCCCTCTAGTCAGACTTACCTTCTGGTAGCAAATACGTTCGTTGCGGTTGACTGACAGATCATAGAAATGCACTATACCGTCCGAGGTGATCGCTGCGAAGGCCGTGGAACTATACGGTGCCCAGGACACATCGCCGACTGCTTGCCCAAGATCGAAAGAAACCAAACAGGACCTGTGAACACACCCCTCCCACTCAAGTGTCCTCAGCCGAGCCTCTACTCCTGAGTGTGATCCCAGAGCTTCACAGTCCAATCCGCGCTAGCTGATATGAATATCCTAGGATGATAATTATTCCATCGTACGGTATACACAGCCATAGTATGGCCCTCGTATGTGGCGAGGTATCTATCGACTATTCGTGTGGAGATGTTCCCGCTGAACGGAGACGTACTGTCCGGCGAAGTCCTTGCTACACTTGTGGATCTTCCCCTCCTCAGTGCCGACCAGGAATAGATGATCGACAGCAGCGTTGAAATCAAAACAGAGACCTCCAGCTAATCCTAAGACAAGACGTCCATCCGCGTACCCTCACAATCTTCTCAGACTACCCACCCGCTAACCCAACGTCATCGTCGGTAACTGAGGCGCGTTGACCTGAAAGAAAACTACGCAAATGCCAGCCGGTCGGATTGTGTACTCTCTTTCTTCTCAACCCCGGACGAGGGTGCAACAGCCATCTTCAACTGCAGCAGCTGCTCGGACCTATTCCCACGTATGGCCTCAGATAAACACCAATAAACCTACTCGAGCTTATCCTTCATCAACCTCCAGATACTTATACGCCCATCCGCCGAGATTGAGAAAAAGTTGAGCACCTAATCTCACGTCCTGGGAGTTACATCAGGTCTCATAGTTACTCCAGCGGAATCCTCATCATTCCAATGGACTTCCCATACAGGATCAGTGTGTTTGTTAGTTCTGATGGTACTTTGGTACAGTGGTCTGCGCAGCTTAGCCCTCACATCGTAGACCTGTACAGTGCCGTCGTAAAGTCCCACGGCCAACCTGAAGACCAGAGGACCTCCAAAGAGAGGAGAGTTTAGTGACAATACATAGCAGGTTGGGAAGGGTGCCAGTCTAGACAGCAGACTCCCGACTCGGTGTTGAATACGTATTCAGGAAAGCGGGTGTTCTTCACAGAATAGCAACAGATAACCCCAGACCCCTGCTTGAGGAAGTCATAGGAGCCGAACCCCACTGCAAAGAGATCTGCGTACCTGCCAAGTGAAGTGCCCAGTGCACTCCTCCATAGAGGGCCTACTTGGGGTTGCAGCGGATACAGGTAACCTGCTTCCGCTTCGCTTTCTCAGTGGCAAATCGCCATAAAGGCAGGAGAGTGCCATGACCATCGCGGTAGTCATCAGAGCGATCCTCCCAATACCTGAGGGATTGTTGAAGAACAAGTCAGTTCTGAGCACCGACTTGAGGTCGCTGTAAATGTCGCTCTCTGTGTTGTGGTTTATCATACGCTCCATAATCTTTATGGCGAGCCGCATGGAGTCACCGTAGAGGGAGTCGGCCTGTCGTACAGGCTTCTTGGTATCAATCATGTCCTCGTTGGTCAACTTACGAGTACCTACCGTAACTCTCTCAAACAGGAAGATAGCTTAGAAACATACCGTCAGCTTTGTCCTTAGTAGCCTCGATATCCTTCATATAGTGATCATATATAGACCAAAGAGTTACCGTCTCGTTGTGTGATGTGTTCGAAGGAGGTTCTGAGCTACAGCATAGAAGAGGGCTACCTGCAATAGGGTGGTACCAGTGCTGATGCCCCGGTCTCGAATAATGCCATTCTTGGTCTGGGAACCCCGATCAGCGAAGTGGAATTGGTTCCTCAGCGTGTTAGCTGCCGGATCCGGATCTCCCTCAATTGCCCTGACACATTCCCATAACCCTGTATTACTCAATAATCCTTACTCGATAGAGACATCCACAGCCTCAGTGCTGTCCCTGGCCTCCTGCTCTTTGGCCTTCCGCTGTCGCGCATCTTCCTCCTCTCGTGCCTCGGGGGAATCGGACAGCATCAGAACCTACAGCACTTCTGGTTCATTTCATATTTTGCCCGGATTTCGTATTGGCGCACTTCGAAAAATGCCTTTTTTCAACATCTTACCAACTGGTTTTAGTGAATTATCGGAAATTTCGATGAAGTAGCTTGTCTTCTCAAAAACGTACCAACTTCAATTAACGAAGTTAGTAAGTAGAATGTCGTCAGCACTGCCCTCAATTGCTTACACCGTCCACTGCAAGATGCCATGCTGTGTGATCCACTTCTGTATCAACCTTATACGATCTGTCCTTGAAGGAAAACTCGGCGGTATTGTCGGGAGCGTGTGGATCATGAGGATGGAGAACCCGTGGAGGGACCTGGCGGCAAGAGCAGTCGAGGGGAGCTCGAGAGGTGTCCGTCACTGACCTCCTTCTCCAGCTCTTCTGGAGTGAGGTCCACCTGGTCCTCTGGGACGACCTAAAAGCCATGGACCATCCATCTCTAGATAGGAAGTGATCTTAGCCTACCTTAACGACAAGCTGCATGTCGGGGTCGAAGTCGAAGGCGTCAGCCATGGTCTAGTAATGCCAGAAGTATTTCAACACTGTATTCGAGCACTACCTGATAGTATTACCCCAAAGATTGTCCTCCAACAACAGCTACAGGTGGTATCTAGTCTCGATGTCTTTGGAGACACCCTGTACTGAGGATATTGACCAACACCACTACTCCTTGACCATAAAATAACGATCAACATCTCATGTGAGATCTCCTTATAGTTTCCTGGCCCTCGGTTGTGAGAGCCACTGCTCCATCCAAGACCCTTAGAGTGATAGAAACTCGCGTGTCACCACCCAAGCAAGCATTGTCCCTTCTGATACCATGCATCCACTGTGTTTGGGATGGACCCGCAATGAGACAGGCACTTCTCCTCGGCAAGCCGACGTCATAGTAGACACCCTCCTTGGGGTTGGCAAAGGTCATAATACAATCAGCCGCCAAAGAGAGGTCGAGGATACCGTCAGCCCAGACCCAACTGTGGTCAACATGGAGATCAATACTACTACCTCTACTCACAGCGTACTCCTGGACCACCATCTCGTGCCAGGCGTGGTCCAACAGGAGGCCAAGGCCCGTATGGATTCGAGGGAGCACCAAGTCGATGCTGTGAGGAAGGCCTTGGAAGTTGTCCGGACATTTCAACTTCCTCTTCTTGAAGTTCACTTGCGGGCCATAGTCCTGCTTCCGACGTCCCGACTGCGACAGCTTCCACGGTCGAGCATAGATATCTCCAAGCAGGGTGGCCTCCTCCGCTTCCGTGATTGCATCGGCTAGTACTACGAGGCCAGGTGGGACTATGTCCGATTTGGCCGTGCCCGCCACCCCATCAGGTAAGTACGAGGCCGGGGGTGAGTGGACTTGAGAGAACGGCAGTGACCTCCTCACAGAGCCGGCAGC
>NW_003214508.1:842953-852584 GCF_000006405.1 Perkinsus marinus ATCC 50983 | reverse complement strand
TTCCCTCGTCCCCGGTGTTAATCACTATCGAATCAGCCCTCCTGCTTTGGGCTCGACAGCATCGGGATTGCTCTTTTCACCAGACCTCAGATCGACATGAGGCTGTATCTGGATATCCTGGGTACCATAAGGATTCAAGATCGCCACCGAGCTTCTGACCTTGGCCGCATTGGGTCCTTCCACAGAAGTGATGCCTTCGGCCTCACTGGTATTAGCGATCGAACGATGAGAGCTTTCCTCGTCTCCGGTGTTAATCACTATCGAATCAGCCCTCCCTGCTTTGGGCTCGACAGCATCGAGATTGCTCTTTTCACCAGACCTCAGATCGACATGAGGTTAAGTCTGGATATCCTGGGTACCATGAGAATTCAAGATCGCCACCGAGCTTCCCACACGATCCATAACGGTATCATTCTTCTGAGGTCGGACCAACACCTTTGATCCTAGGCCATCTCTTAGTTCGGCCTTGGCAAGATCTTCCCCAACCAAGAGCGCATTCGAGGACTTTCGATCAACAGACAGGCCTGGAGCCGCCTTTGGTCGAGGTTGGGAGATGTTCCTCTCATTGAGAACCCTGTTTCTAGCCCTATGCACCTTCGTCTTCTTACGATGGATCTTGCCTTCCCTCCGCGGGACCCCTGTCTCCCCCTCTAGACTACCAGACGGCATCCCAACCGGGATCGGAGGTCCCATGCCCATCTCGGGGATGTTGGACTTCTCCTCCGTTACGCTCACCGCTGAAGTGGTAACGCTGTTGTTCTCATATGACAATGGTCTCCTCGTCGAGGCAAGGTCGGCAGGTGCGGTGTCATTCGGAGCATCAGCGCCCCTCAGCGAGGCGTACGAGTGGTTTTCACTATTGTGAAGTGATGGCAGCCCTGCAAACTGGACCACGCCCTCTACATAGCCCTTGTTCGATATCGAAGTCGGTTCCCAGTGTCGGTGGTTACCTGACAAGACTCTTACTGGACAATAAGGAGAAGACCTTGACTTGTAGCGGTCGGGCTTGAGCCTTACCTGTCGCCAAGATTGGAGTAATGAATAAGACGGTAAATGATAAGATAAAATGTAGACGGTGGGGGAAGGAGATGTGGATGAGATGCATTAACCCTTCCGGGTCGGCTGAGAGAAGATGATTTCAGCGGCGAATGAAACCACCATAGCCCGATCGCCTAATTCGTGGAACGGAAATTGTGGAAACAAATTCTGCGCTCTTAGCGGAGCGATGCTCGAATATGTGGCTGAGGAAAATTCACGATGAGTACTTTCTTGCTGATGGCTATTATTCCCGACAGTTTTAATAATTTGCTCTTTTGTTTGTGCCTCTCTACATTGCGCTCAGGAAAGTCAGATAACGGGGCAGGGTTTACGTCGAAGGAAGGATCTTCAAAAAGTTGGCCTCCTTGTTGCGAGACTTCGGGCACCGGGTACGAACATTTCCTAGGGATCAGGAGCAGTGTGTGAGAGAATCAGCATGTGAGCGCGTAGATGATGATGATCATTGTTACGCAATGAGAAAATTCCGAGAAAACCTCGCTGGTTTCTGCATGTTCTTACACCTACTCGTATACATCTACAGTGTAAATTCTACACTTCTCGAGAAGTTTTTGATGAACCAAATACTTGTGCGGAACGGAGCTACATTGACTTGCGGTGTCACTTGGCTCAAGGTTGAGTCTCCCCATTGGTAACTCAAAAGTGTCGTTATCTACGGAGTTAACCATGACAGGATGATAGTAATACCAACTACACCATCGTAAGCCGATGATGCGTCAATGATCCCGCAACGGAGGCACATGTACTGAGTGTTAAGGGCTCGACCTATGCGCGCCAGCGAAGCGATCGATTTCATTATGAAATTTTCATATCGGTAGAAAAAGGGATTGGTTACAATGAAAGGGCCCTTTGGATAGACTTGGTGCAGTGCACGGTGCACTGTGCACCTTAATCGAAAAAATGTCGAATCAGAAACACGGATCAATCTCCATGTCAAAGTCATGATTTGCAATTCAGGACATGATATTGTGGGATCAACGGGAGCCACATGTTGACTAACACAACTCGGAAGTGCAATTTGGACTCAAAAGGAGAACTACTCAGACTCATGATCTCTTATATAAATTTAATCCTCATCCTTAGAACTTGCATCGTCGTAAAAAAGGGCCATCGGCCATAGCGAGATCGATCTGATGAGCATGAGTACGCGTGCACAAGCACGCATGCGCAACGAAAAGGGAGAAGCCCAACAATGGAGCTGGCAAACATGGTGTAGTCTGCTGTAATCGACCATCCTTTACTCTACAGATATTATCAAGAATTGCTTTTGGCCACACCGATGCGAGAGTTACCCCAATCATATAAATAGTAGTGACCAATGACCGTTGGCAACCCCAATATCCACGTATCTTCGAATGTGATGGCTAGGAGGCAGATAGACTTAGATTCTGGGATCACATAGCTACTGGATGGTATCTCAATCGACACGTCTGAAGGAATGCGGCCTGTCCCCTTGACGAAAAAGGTTATCGAGGGTAGATACTTCGCATCCGCGCAGGAGATTTCATAAAAACCAGACTCCTCTTTGATGGTAACTGTCTTCTCGCCAGCAGACGCCAGTAGTTTGAGGATCGACTGTTTTAACTTCTCGGGAAATTCAATATGGTTGGCGCCTGTGTCGAAGTGACCCTCCTCTGATACTTTGATGCGATGCTTGCGCACGTCGCCAATGCCCAAACCCGACATTCTGACGGTTTTATCATCTTTGTTGACAATTTCCATATATTCCAGTGAGCCGCTGTACTTGGTCTTGTCTTCACCACCGAGGATGAGCTCGCCGATAGGATGAATCGCAGCATTGAGATACACTGAGAAGATGCTCTTCTCGATCAACCTCTCCCTTTCCGGCTGAGCCAGTAGCTGATTGATCAGCGGAACATATGGACGTCCCGTAGTGCTGGGCGGCGCTAGACCGAGGGCAGCTGAAGCTTTACCATTAGTTCCATCAAGCAAACCGAAGCCGATACCATTTGCGGTGGAAGAGCCAAAATTGACTTTCCCAGAGTGCGGGAAGAGAGTCACACGCGTGCCGTCGAAGAATTCGAACTGCTTCTTCGGACCCTCGCGACATGGCGCTGGATTACACTCGTAGCACTTGTAGATGATTTTCTCGCAGCCACCTGGAGCGGTGCTCTCGTACCAGTGTCGCCATACAAAGTACGTGATTGGACTCCCGGTGTCAACAAGGGCGGTCACATCTTCACCATCGATCTTCAAATTGGTCAACAGATGAGCCGAATTCGCCGCGCCGGACACTTTCTGCGGAGATATACCCATTCGGATCAACTTCTCTCCCCAACACTTGCCCAGAAATAGGGCACCAATCAGGACCGAAGAAGCCGTGTGAATCATTGAAGGGATTGAGATATCACGAGTAGAACGTTGAGAACCGTCAGACAGACCCGACTCTGAACTCGACAGAGAATAGGGGAAAGCCGGAAGCTTATCTTAACTCTTGTTCCTCGGAAAGCCTGTGCATGCCTATCGATCCGGGAATGGATATCTCACACAGAAACTATACGCCAATCTCGTCCGCGCAACGAGAACAGCAGACAGTCCTGCGGCACACGACAAAAGGGACGTCATTATGACTAATAATGTGGCAACGAACGATCCATTACGTAGAACGCCCTGTTCCGCGCGTACTTGTGGACACGCATAGACGGTCACCGTCTATGCGTGACGTTGTGGTAAGATTCTTAGCTTGTCTCTTTTGTCGCTAGTCCCAATGATTGGGACTGTCCCAATCAGCTATAATACATAAGTTTATAGATTTCATTTCTGTTGCTATTTATTAATTAGTAATTAATAATTACTCAATTATCAGTAAGTGGTAATTATTAATTAGTATTATTGGGACTAGCGACAAAAGAGACAAGCTATGAATCTTACCACAACGTCACGCATAGACGGTGACCGTCTATGCGTGTCCACAAGTACGCGCGGAACAGGGCGTTCTACGTAATGAATCGTTCGTTGCCACATTATTAGTCATAATGACGTCCCTTTTGTTGTGTGCCGCAGGACTGTCTGCTGTTCTCGTTGCGCGGACGAGATTGGCGTATAGTTTCTGTGTGAGATATCCATTCCCGGATCGATAGGCGTGCACAGGCTTTCCGAGGAACAAGAGTTAAGATAAGCTTCCGGCTTTCCCCTATTCTCTGTCGAGTTCAGAGTCGGGTCTGTCTGACGGTTCTCAACGTTCTACTCGTGATACCTCAATGGTTCACACGACTTCTTTGGAGCTGATTGGTGTACTATTCCTGGGCAAGTGTTGGGGAGAGAAGTTGATCCGAATGGATATATCTCCGCAGAAAGTGTCCGGCGCGGCGAATTCGGCTCATCTGTTGGCCAATTTGAAGATCGATGGTGAAGATGTGACCGCCCTTGTAGACACCGGGAGTCCAATCACGTACTTTGTATGGCGACACTGGTACGAGAGCACCGCTCCAGGTGGCTGCGAGAAAATCATCTACAAGTGCTACGAGTGTAATCCAGCGCCATGTCGCGAGGGTCCGAAGAAGCAGTTCGAAGTCTTCGACGGCACGCGTGTGACTCTCTTCCCGCACTCTGGGAAAGTCAAGAGCTAAGAGCGCGGAATTTGTTTCCACAATTTCCGTTCCACGAATTAGGCGATCGGGCTACATTTGCCGCTGAAATCATCTTCTCTCAGTCGACCCGAAAGGGTTAATGCATCTCATCCACATCTCCTGCTCCCACCGTCTACATTTTTCTCTTATCATTTACCGTCTTATTCATTACTCCAATCTTGGCGACAGGTAAGGCTCAAGCCCGACCGCTACAAGTCAAGGTCTTCTCCTTATTGTCCAGTAAGAGTCTTGTCAGGTAACCACCGACACTGGGAACCGACTTCGATATCAAACAAGGGCTATGTAGAGGGTGTGGTCCGGTTTGCAGGGCTGCCATCACTTCACAATAGTGAAAACCACTCGTACGCCTCGTTGAGGAGCGTTGATGCTCCGAATGACACCGCACCTGCCGACCTTACCTCGACGAGGAGACCATTGTCATATGAGAACAACAGCGTTACCACTTTAGCGGTGAGCGTAACGGAGGGGAAGTCCAACATCCCCGAGATGGGCATGGGGCCTCCGATCCCGGTTGGGATGCCGTCTGGTCGTCTAGAGGGGGAGGCAGGGGCCCCGCGGAGGGAAGGAAAGATCCATCATAGGGAGACGAAGGTGCATAGGGCTAGAAGCAGGGTTCTCAATGAGAGGAACATCTCCCAACCTCGACCAAAGGCGGCTCCAGGCCTGTCTGTTGATCGAAAGTCCTCGAATGCGCTCTTGGTTGGGGAAGATCTTGCCAAGGCCGAACTAAGAGATGGCCTAGGATCAAAGGTGTTGGTCCGAGCTCACAAGAATGATACCGTTAAGGATCGTGTGGGAAGCTCGGTGGCGATCTTGAATCCTTATGGTACCCAGGATATCCAGATTTAACCTCATGTCGATCTGAGATCTGGTGAAAAGAGCAATCCCGATGCTGTCGAGCCCAAAGCAGGGAGGGCTGATTCGATAGTGATTAACACCGGAGACGAGGGAAGCTCCCATCATTCGATCGCTAATACCAGTGAGGCCGAAGGCAATGCTGATGCTATCGCGCTGTCTCTTATTTCTATGATGCACGCATGCGCATCAGCATGAATATTGCCGGTAGAACGCATGCGCATCTTCTTGACCTTCTGATGATGTACGTGCACTATTAACTAATCTCGTTATTTCTGGTCTATGCTCGATCTACTTGAGCTTTGTTATTGCTTCGTATCGTCAGTACGTACTTCCATCTTTCCTCTATGTCTAGTGTTGCCAGTCGGACTCGGGCGAAGCGGGCACGCACCTTATCTCCGCACCCACATGGAGATTCACAACAACATTATCATCCGAGAACGGTCACGCCCAGCGAATTCGCCGAGTTCCGAGATCAAGTTGGCAACTCCCGCAAGGGCATTACTGAAGCAATCACCATGATGACATCACAATTAAACGGTCTGCAAGAGAGCAAAGCCGCTCCACCTGTGGTGGGATCAGCACACGATCCGGTCACTTCTGAAGTCGAATCTCACAGCCCTGCACCCTTGCAGACGTCAGAGAAGGAACCTGGGATGGCAGCAGACCCCAGTACGAGGCCAGTTATGATGTCTGGTGTTCAACCTACGCCCCATTTGCCTGGGGCATCTTCAGACTTCAAGGCTCCGATCGGGCCCACTTCTCCCCCATTCTTGTACGGACAGCCGCCTACTGTGAACCCGACTCCCGAAGGGGTGTCCTTCACGTCGAATGCGGCTCCGGTCACGTTGCTATCACCTGAGTTAACAGCTGTTACAAGAACTGTTCCCTTGAGGCGAGCCGTATGGGGGACGAAGGCCTTCTCAGAAGTCCTGGCGAGTGTTAGGAAGAGTGCTAAGTTGCCAGGAGGACCTTATAAGGGCACAGGTGATTCCCGCTGTCTTGGGGAGTTCTTGCGTGAGTTGGAGATCGACCTGACGTTTGCTGCGGGGGATGATGTCTGGAAGTTAGCCTTCCTACTCAACATGCTGAGCCATGGGGTACGGGCCGAGATACTGCAGTTGTATGAAGCTGCCCATCGTTGCCCGTTGCAAACTCACTTAGCAGAAGGACGATATGGGGTCGCGCTGCAGGCTGTTCAGGGGTTGTTGCGGCAGACCTATTCCACAGCCGATGATAGGCGGCAGGTGATCAATAAGTTCAACTCGCTGAGCGTTAGCGGGACTACAATAGAACATTATGACTACCAGTTCGACTTGCTCCGTACTGAAGTCCAGATAATATCTGGCCAACCCCTCTCAGAAGATACGGTGATAGCACATTACCTCAACGGCTTAGGTCAAGGAGCTCAAAGATTCGCAGAGGTCCACCTGAGCAGCGTAGCAACGTTCGGGGAGCTTCGACGTCGGATTCGTGCCTTTTGGAAATCTGAAGCTAAATACTCGCAGGTGTCTGCTAAGTTAGTGTCGTGCAGCTCTGGAGAAGCTGATCATAACGAAAATAACCAGTGCTGATGCCCCTGTCTCGAATAATGCCATTCTTGGTCTGGGAACCCCGATCAGCGAAGTGGAATTGGTTCCTCAGCGTGTTAGCTGCCGGATCCGGATCTCTCTCAATTTGCCTGACACATTCTCATAACCCTGTATTACTCAATAATCCTTACTCGATAGAGACATCCACAGCCTCAGTGCTGTCCCTGGCCTCCTGCTCTCTGGCCTTCCGCTGTCGGGCATCTTCCTCCTCTCGTGCCTCGGGGGAATCGGACAGCATCAGAACCTACAGCACTTCTGGTTCATTTCATATTTTGCCCGGATTTCGTATTGGCGCACTTCGAAAAATGCCTTTTTTCAACATCTTACCAACTGGTTTTAGTGAATTATCGGAAATTTCGATGAAGTAGCTTGTATTCTCAAAAACGTACCAACTTCAATTAACGAAGTTAGTAAGTAAAATGTCGTCAGAACTGCCCTCAATTGCTTACACCGTCCACTGCAAGATGCCATGCTGTGTGATCCACTTCTGTATCAACCTTATACGATCTGTCCTTGAAGGAAAACTCGGCGGTATTGTCGGGAGCGTGTGGATCATGAGGATGGAGAACCCGTGGAGGGACCTATCGGCAAGAGCAGTCGAGGGGAGCTCGAGAGGTGTCCGTCACTGACCTCCTTCTCCAGCTCTTCTGGAGTGAGGTCCACCTGGTCCTCTGGGACGACCTAAAAGCCATGGACCATCCATCTCTAGATAGGAAGTGATCTTAGCCTACCTTAACGACAAGCTGCATGTCGGGGTCGAAGTCGAAGGCGTCAGCCATGGTCTAGTAATGCCAGAAGTATTTCAACACTGTATTCAAGCACTACCTGCTACAGGTGGTATCTAGTCTCGATGTCTTTAGAGACACCCTGTACTGAGGATATTGACCAACACCACTACTCCTTGACCGTAAAATGACGATCAACATCTCATGCGAGATCTCCTTATAGTTTCCTGGCCCTCGGCTGTGAGAGCCACTGCTCCATCCAAGACCCTTAGAGTGATAGAAACTCGCGTGTCACCACCCAAGCAAGCATTATCCCTTTTGATGCCATGCATCCACTGTGTTTGGGATAGACCCGCGATGAGACAGGCACTTCTCCTCGGCAAGCCGACGTCATAGTAGACACCCTCCTTGGGGTTGGCAAAGGCCATAATACAATCAGCCGCCAACGAGAGGTCGAGGATGCCGTCAGCCCAGACCCAACTGTGGTCAACATGGAGATCAATACTACTACCTCTACTCACAGCGTACTCCTGTACCACCATCTCGTGCCAGGCGTGGTCCAACAGGAGGCCGAGGCCCGTATGGATTCGAGGGAGCACCAAGTCGATGCTGTGAGGAAGGCCTTGGAAGTTGTCCGGACATTTCAACTTCCTCTTCTTGAAGTTCACTTGCGGGCCATAGTCCTGCTTCCGACGTCCCGACTGCGACAGCTTCCACGGTCGAGCATAGATATCTCCAAGCAGGGTGGCCTCCTCCGCTTCCGTGATTGCATCGGCTAGTACTACGAGGCCAGGTGGGACTATGTCCGACTTGGCAGTGTCCGCCACCCCATCAGGTAAGTAACGAGGCCGGGGGTGAGTGGACTTGAGAGAACGGCCAGTGACCTCCTCACAGAGCCGGCAGCTACGTACACCCGTGCAAGCGCAGTGAGATGTGCAGTCGGATAAAGACATAGGACGCTGTGAAAGACTGACGGGATGAGACTTGGACTTCGATTGACGATAACACCAATACGCCATGGTAACTAGCAATGGATTATAGCACAACAGTGCATGGCAATGGCCAAAAACATGGGCTTATCGAGGGAAGCTCGGGACATCCTTCAAGCACATGCTGAGGACGATGAGGAACCTCCACTTCCCTACGATGATGAGGTTCGATAGTTGGGACATGCTACTCCTGCCCTACTGTGTGGACCGTCCCTGCAAATGGTCGAACCAGATTGTATCGTCTTCCAGGCGATGGTATGTTGACCTTCCTCACCCTATGACCAGTACCATCATATCTACCACCATTAAGGTGTCGATGTAATAAGAAATGAAATGTGTACCTTGTCCTGCTTCTTTGTGTTTGGATGGTATCCTTAGCACACAGGAAAGAGCCAATGACAGCTGCCACCAACAGGACTGTCACAACGGTGACGGCTATAAATGACCCTGAGAAGTGGGCCCATAACAAATTGTTATTAACAATCAGCCAACACTCAATGAGACTTACTCATAGCTCCCTCCCCACTAGACTCGTTGTTCACAATAATCTCGGTCGGTCCATCCCCTTCCCGCGAGTTCATCCGCCCGGTTGAAGGGGAGATGCCCATCTCATTACCACTCTCTGAGCTCTTCTCAGGGCCAGTCCCATCATCGACCCTTGATGCTGATGCCACCCTCTCCAGATCATCAGAGCCCTCCTTCTTGAACCGACCGTCTGCAGCCGTCTGTTGAACTTCCTCCTCACCACCTCTCGCACCGAGTCAAGAGCATTGCTTACGCTGACCTTGGCCGCATTGGGCCCT
>NW_003214508.1:841502-842853 GCF_000006405.1 Perkinsus marinus ATCC 50983 | reverse complement strand
GGGCGGCGCTAGACCGAGGGCAGCTGAAGCTTTACCATTAGTTCCATCAAGCAAACCGAAGCCGATACCATTTGCGGTGGAAGAGCCGAAATTGACTTTCCCAGAATGCGGGAAGAGAGTCACACGCGTGCCGTCGAAGAATTCGAACTGCTTCTTCGGACCCTCGCGACATGGCGCTGGATTACACTCGTAGCACTTGTAGATGATTTTCTCGCAGCCACCTGGAGCGGTACTCTCGTACCAGTGTCGCCATACAAGGTACGTGATTGAACTCCCGGTGTCAACAAGGACGGTCACATCTTCACCATCGATCTTCAAATTGGCCAACAGATGAGCCGAATGCGCCGCGCCGGACACTTTCTGCGGAGATATACCCATTCGGATCAACTTCTCTCCCCAACACTTGCCCAGAAATAGTACACCAACCAGCGCCAAAGAAGTCGTGTGAACCATTGAAGGCATTAAGATATCACGAGTAGAACGTTGAGAATCGTCAGACAGACCCGACTCTGAACTCGACAGAGAATAGGGGAAAGCCGGAAGCTTATCTTAACTCTTGTTCCTCGGAAAGCCTGTGCATGCGTATCGATCCGGGAATGGATACCTCACACAGAAACTATACGCCAATCTCGTCCGCGCAACGAGAACAGTAGACAGTCCTGCGGCACACAACAAAAGGGGCGTCATTATGACTAATAATGTGGCAACGAACGGTCCATTACGTAGAACGCCCTGTTCCGCGCGTACTTGTGGACACGCATAGACAGCCATCGTTGTAGCGACACGGTTTCCTCCCCTGCAGACTCTTCATTGGAAGCTATCGACGACGGACTCGCGTGCAACCCAACATCGCTTTCTCTACTAGGACTCGTATCCATATCGGAGTAATAGTGACGGAATAGACCGAAGATTAAGATCCAAATAAGAACCCCTGAAGTACGTAAGATACTCGAAATGTAACGAGCTGCAAAATTACGGACTTCTCGATTGACGTCACAGATCAGAACCGAATATCGGACGCGTCACAGACATATCTTGTAATCTCATAAGTTCTTGACTATTTCTCAATAAGTCTGATAATGAGTATACGAAAGAGAAAAGTAGACAGGATCAATCACGAATCCTCGTCTGAATAAGCGACAACTATAGCAGAGTTGTCAAGCCTCGAGAGATCATCATCACATTATTCGCCCCCTTTTTGCCAAACAATCTTGGCAAAACCATTCATCCGCCAAAATCGCATCTGAGTCCTCGCTCAAACCAAGACAGGAAATATGGAACCATTGATTACAGCCATCACAGGCAACCATAACCATACCATCACGAAGATCTTGGCAGAGTGGACAGACAT
>NW_003214508.1:837234-841402 GCF_000006405.1 Perkinsus marinus ATCC 50983 | reverse complement strand
GGTACCTTGGCCACTCGACCATCTCTCACGCTTCGCATCAGGGCAATTGAAACCGCACAGGTCCCAACCCAGCAAAAGCAACTGTTCGACGACATCAAGCACAGGAGCCTCACCGGCTACTACGAAGTCGTCCATGACAACAACAATGGTAGGGTAGACATCGTGACATTGAGCACCTCGCAATACGTCGTAAGCGCAGCGAACGACTTTGCGAATGATACGTTGAGTACAGTTCAACGCATGCGGACCTACCGCCAGCCCAAAGGCTAGCTTAGAACACTCAAACAACTCCTTACCGACCGATAGGTAGACTGGAGTACGTTCACCAGTAACCACGTCGATGACCTCGATACCGATAGAATAGAAAGCTTTCTCGAGGTCGTATTGTCGTATCTGCACTCCTCTTCGGAGCACCCCTCTCAAAACTTGCCCTGCCTTCAACACCGTTGGTTGAACTGCAGACACTGCCGGTGAGTAAAAATTGGCCCCTCTCATATCCGCTACGGGTCGGATACGAGTAGACTTCGTCAACTTCTGCTTCACTGGAAAGATCGTCCCGGTTAAATGGGAACGACGTATCCTACGAAGTTCAGACTCGTCTTCCTCGACCTTCTCCCACCAGCCCCTCTCAGTATACACAGAGCAATGCTGATTGAACTCAGATCGCTCGTCCTCGTCGAGCTTCTGTATCATAGAGTTACTACACCAACCTCTTGGAACTTTAGACGAACCATCAGACGAAGAAGGTTTCGTCGTCCACTTGACCACAAAGGCAAATTCTGGCTTGCCAGATGCCTCCCGCTCTCTCTTCAGAGACAGTTCGTACCCATCAGAGATCGTTATACCGCCCAGCTCGCTCACTCTGGTGAATAAAGTTCGGAGGAGTTCCTTCTCTCGACCCCTATAATCCTTCCCGTTCTTGTGTAGCTCAGCTGATGCTCGAGCCAACACCTCATCAACTCGACGATCCAGCACATCTCCTGCTTCAGATGCTGCCGACGATTTCGACGCCGGTCGTTGCAGACCACTTTCCACAGCCTGTAGGTCACGATCGTCGGCAACGAACATCTCCGCATTGGTAGAGTAACAGTCGATGATAGCAGTTGAGAGATCGATATCAGCAGTCATGGCATCAGTAGATCTACTCTCAAACATCTTCTGAAGAGCTATTCGCTCCTCCTTAGTGTCTTGGGGAAAGTCAAGAGTAGCTCCTAGAAGTCGTAGACCACGCCGCCCTATCAGTGGTTGTGCCAGCTTCTCCACGATGAGGAAAGGAAGGTAGGCAGGCTTACCATCAATCCATACGTTGGCGAGGATCTCGCCACAGGCCGGTTCCACCCTAGCATCCGCATAACGGATGGACACTGACGACTGGCCTCTGACCTTTACTGCGGCTCCTCTCTCAATCATACTCTCCGAAGTTTCACGATCGATCAGCGAAGCTGCTGACCCGCTGTCGAGAAGCATTGTCATCTCCTCACCACCCCATTCAAATGAAAGAGTGGGGAGATCATCGTTCTTCCCAACAGCAACCGAACTCCACCCGGCCGTCGCTTCACAGCATTCCACTGCATAAGAGCTCGTTGTCACACGTACGCTTGCGGTCGGCCTCTCGTTCTCCTCGGAGGCCACCTGTGCCTCTTTTGAAGGCTCCATCGGTAATTTCCGATCACTGACATCAGTACTGGCCTGCTGAACATCGACCGCCGCCTGCGTGGTTTTCAGCAATGGACACTGGGCTTTTCGATGCCCCGACTTCTTGCAGTGGAAGCACTTTCCCGAGAGATTACGATTCGGACACTGTGAGGCTCGATGACCAAACTCTTGGCAAAAGAAACACTTCCCGCGAAACTCAGCTCGTCCCTTCCCGGCATTCGATCGCCCCCTAGTCGTATCATTCCCTCCTTCAGGTTTCGAGACACCACCATTCTCAGATGCTTCCATCCCAAATGCCTCAGCTACTCGATTGCCCGCTGCATCATCTCCTGCCATTTGCTCAACATGCTCAGACCATTCCTCCCACGTATTCACTGTGGTCAAGCAACTAATCTTCTTGATCAACTGATCGGCCAGCCCCACCCTGCACATCGTAATCCAGTGAGAATCCCTCTGGACGATTCCAGCGCACTGACATCTATATCTATAATCGTTCACTCGATGAAGGAAATCACTGACACTTTCTCCCTTCTTCTGCCTCATCGACAGACCCTCGGACTGGAGGATCTCACTCTCACGATTCTTTCCAGCTCTTCTTTCTAAGGCTCGCCAAATATCGGCAACGGCCTCGGAATAACTCTCTCGGCGCAAGGGGTCCTTTAACAACTTCTGATTCGCAGTGACGACGTCGATCCACAGCCGAGCCTCAATGTGGTGAGCGAGGTAATAATACTCGTGAACTTTGCTCCACCCCCGACTTGATGACACTACTGACACATGGGTCTTGAACAGAGACAGTGGAGTCGTTCCCGTGATCTTATACGGTCCACCCGGAGGAGCACGACCTGCCTCAGCGGCCTTACGGATTTTCTCCCTCTCTCCTTCTCTGAGCAGCTCTCGGCCTTGCCAGAGATCGGTAACTTTCTCATCTGACATCCCAGGCGAACCCAAGGATACACCTCCCTTCGAGATGTCAATGGGATTGTCATCTGGAAAGTATTTTCCCCTTGTGACAGCCTCACCCATCCTCTCATCACTTTCCTTGGCTTCAGACTTATCCGCTATCACCGTCGATCCTCTTCTGGGTTCATCAGTGTGGGCTTGTCGGTCTGTCGTCAATCGGCTCTCGCCACCTCGTACTTGCTCACGTAGTGCCTCGGCCTCTCCCGTCCCCATTCTGATAATATCGCATCGTCGCTGAGCAATTCTTTCCAGGAACGGTTCTGGAAGGTTAAGAGCAAAAGGCGAATAAGAACTGGCCCACAGTTGACCCCGTACTGCCTTCTTAGCCGGACGGATGGCCCTGGCTTCCCCTGTACCTCGAGATTGTGCCCTCAACTCCAAGACCAAATAACTCTTCAAATTCTCATATTGCTCATATATCGCACTTTCAACATCATCGAACTCAGTCTCCGGTCCCACAAGCTCCAACACTTCCTCCTTAACCTCCTCCAATGCTGCTCCAACGAATCGTTCAAGCGCTTCTGAACCCTCCGCCAAAGGGCATTCCTCATAGCTCAACAACAGTGCCGTTACTTCATCGAGAGCACTACTCCGCACTTTCACCGTGTTCGCAATCTCCTTCACCTTCCGTCCCACCGAGACCGCCAATAAATGTAGCGACACGGTTTCCTCCCCTGCAGACTCTTCATTGGAAGCTATCGACGACGGACTCGCGTGCAACCCAACATCGCTTTCTCTACTAGGACTCGTATCCATATCGGAGTAATAGTGACGGAATAGACCGAAGATTAAGATCCAAATAAGAACCCCTGAAGTACGTAAGATACTCGAAATGTAACGAGCTGCAAAATTACGGACTTCTCGATTGACGTCACAGATCAGAACCGAATATCGGACGCGTCACAGACATATCTTGTAATCTCATAAGTTCTTGACTATTTCTCAATAAGTCTGATAATGAGTATACGAAAGAGAAAAGTAGACAGGATCAATCACGAATCCTCGTCTGAATAAGCGACAACTATAGCAGAGTTGTCAAGCCTCGAGAGATCATCATCATCACAATCGTCTATGTACTCGAAGTCGTGATCGGGTCGTCGATTGATACTATAGGTAGTCGATGCTAGTGACTCTGGTAACACAATCCCAAGGGTAGATACGGGTATAAGACAATACTTAGCTGCGGTCGACAAGGTTGGCAGGGGAGCCAACAGTATTCCTCAAAAGAATCTCTCTAAAGACTCTGAATGCACTCGATCGTTTGACGCATGCACACGTTAGCTACGGATAAGGCTCTCGCGCTCGCCTTATACTGTCTATTCCGCACAGGCAGGGCCGCACAGGCGGACGGCAACAAAACGGTAGCTGACAATGGCCGAACGGAGTCGATTCACATATAGCGAGCAATCGATACAATGCAGCTAGCAGACTGGCCAACAGGAGTGGGCAGATCCTCCTACCACTCGTGGAAGGCTTCACGACGTAAAGTTTTCGTGACTTCACGTAAACTTCACGGTGAAGTTCACGTGTTGATTCAACAATGTTGAGC
>NW_003214508.1:833703-837134 GCF_000006405.1 Perkinsus marinus ATCC 50983 | reverse complement strand
TCTCGAGCTAGAGCTAGAGGACATTCATGATGGAAGGCACCCAGTATCTCCTCCTTTCTCCAGGAAACCCCCATACTCCCCCATTTTCAGCATATGCCCCTCTTATACGTTACTCCCTACCTACTCATCCTAAACGCTTCTTTCCGCACTAATTCTACTCTCTTCAGTGGGGTAAATGCAAATAATCAAGGACAATGGGGAATAGTCAAGGACGCAATCTCGCTCGCCCTGGGTGAAATTTTGGGGAATATTCAAGGCAGAGGGCTGGGGACTTCGTTGGCCAGTTGAACAGTGTTCTTTTGTGATAAAATGGAGGGCGAGGCAACGATTCCTAGTCTAGAAGACCAACCAGCCAGCCGCAAGCCGGCTTAGCCGGCCACCTTCTATGGAAACAGCATACGGCGTGTACGCGTGGACCATAGCTCAAAGTCGAGGCTCGGCTCGGCCGAGCCTCGAAGCTCGACTCGTTTTTCGGTCGAGCTCGGTCGAGTTTCACAATTTCTTACTTCCCTGCGAGCCTCGGTCGAGTCCCGTCGAGCCTCGAAGAGGCAACTCGCATGGTATGCGAAGTCCGCTTTGCGAAGTGTGACTAAGCGGTGTCACGGTGGTCGTTGTCCGCCGAAGGCGGACCGACAAAAATTAGCTTCGCGTTCTTCCACTGTCCAAGAACCCGAAAACCCACGGATATGATATTCGAGACACCGAAGTTCAGCAATCGCTGACATTGACGGTCAAATTCCGTCCACGTTCCCCCATTCTATAGTTCACAGAATCTGGGTGTATACTTGAACTGTATGGGAATAGCCATGGATATGATATTCGAGACACCGAAGTTCAGCAACCGTCGACATTGACGGTCAAATTCCGTCCACGCTCCCCCATTCTTTAGTTCACAGAATCTGGGTGTATGCTTGAACTGTATCAGAACACCCACGGATATGATATTCGAGACACCGAAGTTCAGCAATCGTCGACATTGACGGTCAAATTCCGTCCACGCTCCCCCATTCTTTAGTTCACAGAATCAGGGTGTATGCTTGAACTGTATCAGAACAGCCACGGATATGATATTCGAGACATCGAAGTTCAGCAATCGCTGACATTGACGGTCAAATTCCGTCCACGCTCCCCCACTCTATAATTCACAGAATCTGGGTGTATACTTGAACTGTATGGGAATAGCCATGGATATGATATTCGAGACACCGAAGTTCAGCAATCGCTGACATTGACGGTCCAATTCCGTCCACGCTCCCCCACTCTATAGTTCACAGAATCTGGGTGTATACTTGAACTGTATGGGAATACCCACGGATATGATATTCGAGACACCGAAGTTCAGCAATCGTTGGCATTGACGGTCAAGTTCCGTCCATGCCCCCAATTTTTTAGTTCACAGAATCTGGGTGTATACTTGAACTGTATCAGAACAGCCACGGATATGATACTCGAGACACCAAAGTTCAGCAATCGTTGACATTGACGGTCAAATTCCGTCACCGCTCCTCCATTCTTTAGTTCACAGAATCTGGGTGTATACTTGAACTGTATGGGAGTAGCCACGGATATGATATTCGAGACACCGAAGTTCAGCAATCGTTGACATTGACGGTCAAATTCCGTCCACGCTTCCCCATTCTTTAGTTCACAAAATCTGGGTGTATGCTTGAACTGTATCTGAATAGCCACAAATATGATATTCGAGACACCGAAGTTCAGCAATCGCTGACATTGACGGTCAAATTCCGTCCACGCTCCCCCATTCTATCGTTCACAGAATGTAGGTATATACTTGAACTGTATCAGAATAGCCACGGACATGATATTCATCTCAGTTCTTGCTAATTCACATGCCGAGATGTTCTCGTACTCCTGCCGAGCTACAGCAACTATTGGGCCGATCGGAGAACCAAAGATGGTACTGCATTTCGACTTGATTTCGCTGAGGATCGAGTCTAGGAATGTCGAATTAAAACTCGGATCGGCCGAGCCGGAGTCGGGCTAGCATGACGCTAATAGTTCGATAGCTAATAGTCGGGCTGCTGGACTATCGACCTATTAGCGTCATGCTGGTCACTCAGTGTCACGCTGAGTGGCTGAGTGGCTAGGCACTCACACGCTGACAGCGTGTCTAGCGACAGACTTGTGGTGTCTTTCTCAGATTATGGGGAAGAGAATCCTCGGTGGTCGAGCATCATAACTCGGAACATTCATATGTTTTGAATGCAGTTAAATACACATGAAGCTCGGAATGAAATTCATTCCGAGAAATTCATTCAATGAATGTGTCGGTAATCAAGATTCTTTTGATCAGAGTGTTTCCTTGGATAAATGGAATCAAATCCAAGCGGACCTTTCTATTATTCGAACATTGCAAGTTTGAACCGTTCAAATTGAACGGTATCTGTGAACGTTATGCTCACAGTCTGTGAACATAACGTTCATTCACAGATGCGTACCTGACAGCTGAAGTCTTCCAATGGGAGACTTCCATAGACCTGGTTGAACCTAGTTGGCATCAGTCACAGTTAGTACCTATTGAGTCAATGGTATTGACCACCTTCCGGCATGTCGAGTCCGGCGAGTCGAGTCGAGGCTCGTCTGATTTTCGACGAGTCGAACTCGGTCGAGCCCGGTGGCGGAGAAATGTCGAGTCGAGTCGAGCCCTGCAGCTCGACTCGTCCGACTTTGAGCCATGGCGTGGACCGAGAGCAGGTCCCTAAAAAAGTATGGACGGATAAGCTGAAGGAAGTCATTCAGCAGCAGTTTGATGTGAAGGTAGCATCTCATCAGCCTCTCGACGATTCACTTGTGTCACAACATAGATGTGGGTGAAGGAAACAGGACCTGGATATCGCGTATACTTATGCAAAACTCACGAAAGTTGCTCTTTTCAAGTGAGTTACTGCGAGTCAATCTGCATTCCCTAGGATGAATCCTATAAGAACGTGTGCGTGGTGCAGGTGAAGGCTGTATTTATCAATGAGGTCGATGTGGACATCTTTGTAGCTAATCACCCCCACAGTGGGGAACCCGCCGGCATCGCAGGTAATACGAAGAATCGCGTACGAAATGCATACAGATTAGTGGGCTCGATCAGGCAAGAGGAAAATAAGCTTACCTCTAGATTCATTCGCTAATTAACAAACCGCAACGGATTTGTCTGTATAGACTTAATACAACTCAATGAGGACATGCTGTTCTTGGCACTAACTTAACACAATGCTTCGCGAGAGACCTGAATACCAGAGAGAGAGAGAGTAAAAGAACGACAGCTTGTAGAAGCCTCTAGCTCACTGGCCCTTCTTTTGTCACCACAACATCAGGAGTCTTCTCGGCTTCCTTCCGAATGTAGCATTAGTTTGTCGTGATGTTATCCTGAAGCCCAAGCCAACTCAGACGAGTGGAGCCCTGGGTCAAGTCTTCAACTT
>NW_003214508.1:821981-833603 GCF_000006405.1 Perkinsus marinus ATCC 50983 | reverse complement strand
CCGTCGGGTTTCTGGCTTCCCGTCGGGTTTCTGGCTTCCCGTCGGGTTTCTGGCTTCCCGTCGGGTTTCTGGATTCCCGTCGGGTTTCTGGCTTCCCGTCGGGTTTCTGGATTCCCGTCGGGTTTCAGTTGGGATTTCACCTGCAGCGAGGGTTTTTTTTGGAGAACTTGAATAAGAGCCCACACTTGAATAAGAGTCATTACTCGGATAAGAGGCGTCGGGTTTCCGGTTTTCCGTCGGGTTTCAGTTGGGATTCTCACTTGCAGTGAGGGTTTCCTTTAAAAAACTTGAATAAGAGCCATCACTTGAATAAGAGTCATTACCCGGATAAGAGTAATTACCTTACGTCGACCACACTCGTATCACTGCAGACTCTGCAGTGCAGAGTCCACTGAATTGAGACCAACACGACACAAAATCTTATTGGGGTTATTTTTTAAGGTGCATGAAGCTACTAGCTTGAATTCTATCTTGCTGGTAAATAGCTGACCGTCAGAAATCACAGATTGTGATTCACAATCTAACGAAATTTTTGAACCGAGGAGGGGTCCTTCTGGTACGCTTCGACATTCTCCTGCCGTTATCTAATTGCAGCACTACAACACGCAATCATCGATAATATATCATTCATTCGGTCGTTAGGCTCAATACTACCTGCGTCTGTCGCTCTGATCGATGAGGCAAGTGCTCGGTGTTTCTTCGTACCACGCTCAGAACTGTCGATTATAGAAGGGTTCACTCGGAGCGGCGGGCGTGTTGAAGGCTTGCCTGAGAAGAAAAAAATAGCTGTATTTACCGACTCTGCCTAGCCCGCTCCTTACTCAGTGCTAAATCTGAACTAACGATCTTGCTAACATCCTCTTCTACAACGGAGTATGGATCTATGAATTAAATCCATTGGCTTCTGTCACATTTTCCTCATCTACCGGCTCACCAATAAGCGAGACAAGCGTTGCAGGATTGTGTGATTGCAGTATCCTTCCTTCCTCCGGTGTGTCATCTTCCACTCGTGGGATTAAGGCTTCTCCTGGGATGAGACACTGGAACGCTGCTGATGTTCGTCAACTTACCAGGAGACCACAAAGGCACTTTGTTGCCCCGAACTGCCTCTTCTGCTGCTGCGTATTCTAATAGTTGCCAATCTGGCAGAATTTCATTTTGTTGAGCATACTCTCCGCCTGCTGAGCATGATGAACCTAACCGCATGCCATCCTCATCGCTAGGGTACTGTTTGTGATTCATCGTTACGTACCCCCGCCTATGTTTGCTCCTTCCATGTATTTCGCTCTCCTGCTAACCACAGGCGATCCTTCCATTCTAATGTCGCTCGGGTGCTTCGACAAAGGCCCTCGGCTTTTATGTGGTCTTCCTGCCCAGTTCACTTGCGGCATATTGACTACCCTCACAGTTGTTGGAATACTATTCTCCCCATCCCTGTGCGCAACTAAACGTCGAGCCATGACGCTGTGATGGCACTGCGAGAATTTCGCGAACCCTGCGCAACTGCAGAGGGCTCTCGGCTGCGCGCCACACACGGTTGGAGGCACTACCACCAGATGTACTTGAAGTATTCTCTTGTTAAATGCGACCACCGATCCGGCCCCATGCCCGTCCCACCTCCCCAAAGCTAGCTCCACTCTTTTCATGGCTTCTCCTCTAGCTAGGGGTTCCCTCTGCGAGCTGGTTATGCAGAAGACTCTATAGCCTTGCGGTAAATCGTCTCCAACGTTCATTTCCTCACAAATTCTACTTTCCTCGTTCGCTCCCTCTTCCGTCAGCTGTTGAAGGCGAATTAACGCTTTAGCCTCCATCGCCGCGTGAGCTGTCTCCATATGACCCATGGATGCACTTGTCACTAGACCGTTACGATTAGTCACGCCACAGACGGACAGATAACTCCCTACCTCCCTGATGAGCCCTTTCTGACCCCCTAACGCTATCGTCCGAGATCGCTCGACGAAAGAACCATGAAATTTCGAAAAGATTGATTTTGCTGCGTTGTTGTACCAGGGTCTTGCTGCAACGGACTGTCGCTTCTCCTCCTCTCGAGCTAGAGCTAGAGGACATTCATGATGGAAGGCACCCAGTATCTCCTCCTTTCTCCAGGAAACCCCCATACTCCCCCATTTTCAGCATATGCCCCTCTTATACGTTACTCCCTACCTACTCATCCTAAACGCTTCTTTCCGCACTAATTCTACTCTCTTCAGTGGGGTAAATGCAAATAATCAAGGACAATGGGGAATAGTCAAGGACGCAATCTCGCTCGCCCTGGGTGAAATTTTGGGGAATATTCAAGGCAGAGGGCTGGGGACTTCGTTGGCCAGTTGAACAGTGTTCTTTTGTGATAAAATGGAGGGCGAGGCAACGATTCCTAGTCTAGAAGACCAACCAGCCAGCCGCAAGCCGGCTTAGCCGGCCACCTTCTATGGAAACAGCATACGGCGTGTACGCGTGGACCGAGAGCAGGTCCCTAAAAAAGTATGGACGGATAAGCTGAAGGAAGTCATTCAGCAGCAGTTTGATGTGAAGGTAGCATCTCATCAGCCTCTCGACGATTCACTTGTGTCACAACATAGATGTGGGTGAAGGAAACAGGACCTGGATATCGCGTATACTTATGCAAAACTCACGAAAGTTGCTCTTTTCAAGTGAGTTACTGCGAGTCAATCTGCATTCCCTAGGATGAATCCTATAAGAACGTGTGCGTGGTGCAGGTGAAGGCTGTATTTATCAATGAGGTCGATGTGGACATCTTTGTAGCTAATCACCCCCACAGTGGGGAACCCGCCGGCATCGCAGGTAATACGAAGAATCGCGTACGAAATGCATACAGATTAGTGGGCTCGATCAGGCAAGAGGAAAATAAGCTTACCTCTAGATTCATTCGCTAATTAACAAACCGCAACGGATTTGTCTGTATAGACTTAATACAACTCAATGAGGACATGCTGTTCTTGGCACTAACTTAACACAATGCTTCGCGAGAGACCTGAATACCAGAGAGAGAGAGAGAGAGTAAAAGAACGACAGCTTGTAGAAGCCTCTAGCTCACTGGCCCTTCTTTTGTCAACCACAACATCAGGAGTCTTCTCGGCTTCCTTCCGAAATGTAGCATTAGTTTGTCGTGATGTTATCCTGAAGCCCAAAGCCAACTCAGACGAGTGGAGCCCTGGGTCAAGTCTTCAACTTACTTAGTAGGAGACGTTTTCGTGAAGAACTCAGTAATAACTGACTGACCTGTAGCAGGCGCAGCAGCGGTGATAGAAGTATTTCGTGCTGGGCAGGATAGGTCGGCAGGAAGTGGAGCAGAGCGATACAGATGCCACACCTTGCGTAGGTGCCGCCGTTGGCGACGAGTAATGTTGATCCAATCTAACTTAGATAATCTAAGTAGTACCTAAAGAGAAGAAAATGGCAACCATTCAACTGCAAGTCCGAAATTTGAGATGAGTTCCAAGTTGAACTGTTCAGCGAGGTTACTTTCTGAACGCTGCAATCGTCTGCTGCCGCTGAAACCACTCTGTAGAGGGCAAATGCATCCCTGAGCGGCGCTCCATTCTGATACCGCGTCTTTCTTCTAGGGGTATCGAACTGTTGCGGAGAACTGAAGGATAACGCTGGGGAGGAGGAGGGATGAAGGGAGGCTCCTCTTGAGATACGGCCGAGTGACTCCCACGAGCGGACGGAGATGGCATTAGGTAACCAGAAACCCGAAGGGAATAACAAGTCAACCAGAAACCCGAAGGGAATAACAAGGCAACCAGAAACCCGAGGGGAATAACAAGGCAACCAGAAACCCGAAGGGAATAACAAGGCAACCAGAAACCCGAAGGGAATAACAAGGCAACCAGAAACCCGAAACAAGTCAACCAGAAACCCGAAGGGAATAACAAGGCAACCAGAAACCCGAAGGGAATAACAAGGCAACCAGAAACCCGAAGGGAATAACAAGGCAACCAGAAACCCGAAGGGAATAACAAGCAGCCAGAAACCCGAAAGGGATGACAGTGTAAAGTTTACATCTTAGGTATGGACGCTATGGACGCTATGACGTGGTTAGTGGTGACCTAAGACACCAATTCAAGGGACATCGTCTGTTTGAGCCGTGCCTTGACTATTTGCAAAAAAACGGCGCGGGGCGAGCGAGAAATCACCTTGACTATTCACGATTTCCCTTAAAAATCTGAATTTACTCCTCTTCAGTGCATTCCTAAACCTACATCTGCGTGATTTCATCACGTTTTCTTGCACTTCTTACAGTTAGACAATTTGTGTACTCACGCAGTTCGTGAAAATTTACATCCATTTGGCGGTCGTATGCGTACCCAAACGAAATCTTCACGCTGTGGAGTTCACGCTTTGCTTTCATAACGAACCAAGCGCAAAAACCATGCAGGAAATACACAGTGCATTACGCACTACAACCTCCTCCTCCGTAGGAGCTACAGCTTTCCCGGAGCGAAGCGACGCGAGCTGCTAGTCAGTCCATTGCACGAACTATTCGAAGTCCTTTCTGACTCGTCCTAGCTCGAATACGACTCTGTGCTCTCGCTTCCGATCGATATTCAACTCTCCACCCGGGACACAACGATAACTAGGCTGAGCTAAAGCTGCTATTTCTGCTCACTCGGATCCCTACTCATGCCCACTAGGGCGACACCTTGAGTTAGCATAGTGTAGGCCCATTCCCGATCGGCTGCATGTCAGTCCATTGCACGAACTATTCGAAGTCCTAACTGACTCGTCCTAGCTCGAATACGACTCTGTGCTCTCGCTTCCGACCGATATTCAACTCTTCCCCCGGGGCACAACGCCAACTAGGCTGAGCCAAAGCTGCTATTTCTGCCCACTCGGATCCCTACTCATGCCCACGAGGGCGACACCTTGAGTTAGCATAGTGTAGGCCCATTCCCGATCGGCTGCATGTCAGTCCATTGCACGAACTATTCGAAGTCCTAACTGACTCGTCCTAGCTCGAATACGACTCTGTGCTCTCGCTTCCGACCGATATTCAACTCTTCCCCCGGGACACAACGCCAACTAGGCTGAGCCAAAGCTGCTATTTCTGCTCACTCGGATCCCTACTCATGCCCACTAGGGCGACACCTTGAGTTAGCATAGTGTAGGCCCATTCCAGATCGGCTGCATGTCAGTCCATTGCACGAACTATTCGAAGTCCTAACTGACTCGTCCTAGCTCGAATACGACTCTGTGCTCTCGCGTCCGATCGATATTCAACTCTCCACCCGGGACACAACGATAACTAGGCTGAGCCAAAGCTGCTATTTCTGGACCCACTCGGGTCCCTACTCATGCCCACTAGGGCGACACCTTGAGTTAGCATAGTGTAGGACCATTCCCGATCGGCTGCATGTCAGTCCATTGCACGAACAATTCGAAGTCCTAACTGACTCGTCCTAGCTCGAATAGGGCCGCATTAGCCGAACGAGGAGCTTGGGCGCGCAGAAAAAATCTTGGGCCAGAGGGAGAAAATCTTGGGCGGGCGAGAGACGAGGGGGATTTACCCCGCCGACCATGTTGGGCTCCAATTTTTTCTCTTGCGTGCGCCATCATAATCGATATCCTCGACAAATATGTCTAATCCCTCCTTCGATGGCTATCAACGAGACTTGTCCCATGCTTGTCATGTCATCGCTGTTACTCACTTGCACCTCATAGTTACCGGTAACTTGAGAAAAAAGAGGAGATTCAGAAAAGGTGCTCGGATTTCGAGGATGACGAAGTAGGTGAACGTAAACGCTCTGATGTTGTGAGCGTGTGGTATGGGCATCGAGGGACTCGTTCGACTGTGTAGGTCAAAGCAACCGCATATTATAGCTCGATGGGCAATGGAGCTGGCGTACCGCTCCATCGTAAGAATGATCCTAAACTTCACGGGATAGTTGATCCTAATAACTCTGCCTTGCTTGCCGGACAGTCTATCATGGCCATCGGTGCATCGGTGCATTGAAATATGTCATCTCCATGATCATCGTGGTGGAGCTCACACGTCCTTTTTAGGCCAGGGAGAGAGTTGTTACTCGTTGCTGAGACCGATAAGGGAGTCGTTGCTCGTTCCGTCATATCAACATCGTGAGGATATCGACAGTTGCCAGGGTGTGAGATAGTGAAATTACATGTTAAGTTGGCTAACTTTGTGCTGGTTTCTGTGATGATTATGTTTCAAGTTTGAACACTCCTGAGTTGAATGGGTAGTGGTGCGCACGGATCGGATTTGGTCAGTTGTGCCTCTATACTCATACTTATATCATTATGAGTGCCCTGGACCGGATCAATGAGATTGAGCAAGAAATGGCCCGCACTCAGAAGAATAAGGCCACCAACGCCCATCTTGGACGGTTAAAGGCCAAGTTGGCTAAGCTCAAGACCGAGGTAATGACGTGATGTCATTGACATCCATAGTCAGTTTATTTCGCAATAACTGACTATCGTTCAGTTGGTGAGCGGCTCCTCCAAGAGCGGTGGTGGCGGTGGAGAGGGGTTCGATGTGAAAGCCACAGGCAATGCTCGTGTTGGGCTCATTGGGTTCCCATCAGTGGGCAAATCCACGTTGCTGAATAAGGTATGTAAGACAGCTTTGGCGAAGATGATTTTGATGAATCCTTTCCAAGTTAACCGGCACCTTTTCGGAAGCAGCGGCGTACGAGTTCACCACGCTTACCTGTGTGCCTGGTGTTTATACGTATAAGGGTGCTAAAGTCCAAGTCTTGGATTTGCCCGGTAGGGGGAGGGTCACGGGTTGAGGTGGAGAATTGTCGTATCAGGTATCATCGAGGGTGCCAAGGATGGTAAAGGTAGAGGTAAACAGGTGATCAGTGTCGCAATGACCTGTAGTCTCATCCTGATCTGTCTGGATGTCACCAAGCCTCTTACACAGAAGCGGAAGATCGAGCATGAGCTTGAAGGCTTTGGTATGAGGTTGAATAAGAAGGCTCCAAATATCATCATCACGAAGGCTGATAAGGGTGGTATCAACATCACTGTCGCCCCTGGTTATCGATTGATCGGCATGGACGAGGAGACGGTCGTGACAATCTGCAAGGAGTTCCGGATTACTAACGCTTCTATTGTGTTCCGATGCAACGCAAGCAGTGATGACCTTATTGATGTTATCGAAGGTAGTGGAGTTTTTTTTTGCAGTTTAGTTGACAGTATTCATCTCAGGTGGGCGTAAATACGTGCCATGCCTGTATGTGATGAACAAGATTGATTCAATCACCATTGAGGAGCTCGACGTCATCTGCAAGTGCCCTCACTATGTGCCTATATCGGCCGATCTTGGATGGAACATAGACGGGTTGAAGGATAAGATGTGGGACTATATGGACCTCATTCGGGTAAGCCGACCATCGCTTGCACATATCTCTGCCTCCTTCCGAATCAAATGGTCACCCATCTCGCCCACTGAGCGAGTGGATTTCGAAGGGTATTGGAAAGCATATTTAGGTGTACACCAAGCCAAAGGGACAGGTGCCTGATTACTCCGAACCGGTGATTCTCCCTCGAGAGAAGAGTACCATGGAAGACTTCTGCTTGAAACTCCATAAAGTATGGCGCAGTTGTCATCGTTGTACCTTGATGATGCTTTGCCCTGCTTAGAGTATTCTCGAGGAGTTCAAGTATGCTTTGGTATGGGGCATGTCAGTGAAGCACAACCCTCAACGGGTCGGGAAGGACCATGTAGGGTTTTATCGTAAGGATGATTGGACGATAGAAATATCGTGCAGGTACTGGTGGATGAGGATGTGGTACAGATTGTAAAGACTACAGGTTAAAGAAGAATGCTACACTTCCCCCTCGGCTGTTTATTCACCAAAAAGTCTCCGACTATCTATCAGTGTCGTATTGGAATGAGTGGTTGTAACGATGCTGTTAGTATTGTCATCCATTTTGCGTTTGCTACAACGTTATGGCCCCCAAGGGTGGTAAGAAGGAAGATCGAGGGGCAGATAAGGCGAAGATGAAGGCGCGAGAGAGGGTGGCTGAGGATAAGACCTTCGGCCTTAAGAATAAGAACAAGTCTCATAAGGTCCAGAGGTACGCCTTCTCAGGCTAGTCAACTTTCATGCTATGATGTTGACAGGTATGTACAGGAAGTCCAGGCAGCTGCAAAGGCCAAGCCTGGCCAGCGGGGACCCCAGAAGAACGAAGTAAAGATGGACCAACACTGTGTTCGATGCACGACATTTCTGTTATATGCAGTTCGAGAAGCGGGAGGACAAGAAGAAGGAGGAGCAACGGCAGTTTTTGTTGCAATCTATATTCTCTGGAGTGCAATTGGAGACCAAGAAGGATAAGAAGAAGGCAGCTAAGCAGAGAAAGAAGGAAGAGGTTTGACTATCACTACTCATCCACAGTTGATTGTGGTGGGTACTTTAGGAAGAGAAGTATGGCAAGATCGACCTCTATTCTGATAACCGGAATAACAGAGAAGAGAGCGAGGAGGAGAAGAAACAGGATACTATGGATCACTGGGATCAGGCCAAGCTGGAACAGGTCATCAAAACCAAGCATAATGCTTCCAACCAAAACCATCCCACTGAGATTATCTGCAAGTACTTCCTCGATGCAGTCGAGAAGGGTGTCTACGGATGGGTAAGCCGGTGAGGGGATCGCCGTCAATCATTCCTCGGATCCGATCAGTTCTGGGTATGTCCTGATGGTGGTGATAAATGCAAGTATCGACATGCTTTGCCTCCTGGATACGTACTGAAAAAGAAGAAAGCTGATGATGATGACGATTACGATAACGGCCCATCAATTGACGAAATCATCGAGCAGGAGCGACAAGCCTTACCTGCTGGAGGTAGGAATAATCTAGCTCAACCGGCGCTGGGCGACGGCATTTATCTTTGATATCTCGTCTCATATGCATGAAAGTCGTGGACGACGACTCGGCGTCATCATCGACTATAACTCGTCTGTCGACATGCGCTTGGCCAACTCGAGTCTATCTTATTGTGTTTATGAACTCGTCCTTAGGCACTCCTGTCACACTCGAGACTTTTACAGCATGGAAGAAGAAGAAACAAGAGGAAAGGGAAGCAGAGGAGGAACGGAAGAAACAGGAGCGTATTGCCCAGGCTAAGAAGGAGAAGCGGAGCGTTATGTCTGGAAGGTATGCAACTATACCTTGCTGTTTATGAGTTATCACGGGGCTTTTCAGGGACTTGTTCACCTTCGATCCGACGCTGTTCGTGGATGACGATGATGCGAGCTCGGAATCTTCTTATGAGGAGTCTGATGATGAGGATGATGACGGAGTTGATGTACGTGATGGTGTTGAATGATGGAACAGAATTTATCATGATCAGACTCCTCAGCATGTCCTCCAGAGCTCTGCTGCCGCTGCCTTGTTCTCAAAGGATGAGGAACTGCCTGACGACGATTAACTCTTGGCTCCTTTCAACTATCGCCACTTACTATACGATTCGGCAAGTACATCTTACTTGTGAAAACTACGCGTACATTGTTTAGTTATGGGAGGTGGTGGCACCAACTTGGTCAAAACGACAGAACTCACATCTAATCATTAACCAGTTTATCGCAGGATGCTAGCGGTATCACAGATTCTGTGATACAGAACGACGATACTGATCTCATGGAGTTCAATTCGATTGATTATCCTTTATTCGACCGATTTCGAACTTTTCAGCGGATGGCGGCACATGACTACTTGACAAGCAAAAGCCAGTCACTGGCTTCCATGCGATTCGCTGCCACGTAGACTGATTGGCAGTGTGTGCGTCGCACACGGTGCCGAAGCAATCCGAGACATGATCACAGGACGGAGACGCGTTGAACCAGCTGCTCTCACTGTCACCGGCTTACCAGCTTCAGTTCGGAATGGACAATCTCAATCTCAGAGCTTCATAATCTGCATACATGCACGAAAGTTAAAGGACGGTACCAGCTTCAGTTCGGAATGGACAATTTCAATCTCAGAGCTTCATAATCTGCATACATGCACGAAAGTTAAAGGACGGTACCAGCTTCAGTTCGGAATGGACAATTTCAATCTCAGAGCTTCATAATCTGCATACATGCAAGAAAGTTAAAGGACGGTAGGGACATCACAGAAGGTTACTTGAGGACCTCAGCCTGAGGTATAGATATCACAATGTGTAACAAACTTCTAAGGCCCTGGTAACCAGGGAGAGTTTGGCGAAGTCTCTTAAGTTTTGACAGGTCATCAGCCCCGCGGAAGAGCTCTGTGGCTGGAGCTGAAACGGGAGAGGTTGGGAGTGCTGGGGGCGGCTCAAGCCTATCAGTGAGGGTTGAGATTTTCAACTTGAGAATTCAAAAATTTCATAAGTCTATGATTAATACTACTAATCATAGACTCTTGTGAATTTTTCAGCGACGTGAGGATTTTGACAGTCGTTCGGAAGAGCGAGGGACTGCCACACTACAGAGGTCGGTATGAGTTCTGCTCGCCTAATTTGATCGGATACACATGATAATCAACGCGCTTAGGCTAAGCGGATTAGCAAATCTCGCGTCGATCCCGAGCGAGTGTGTCTAACGCGACTGCGTCGGGTGGTCATCGACTGGTAACGCGACCGCATGTGACTCCGGCGTGCCTTAGAACTGCTCGCAAAGAATGGGCATACAGCATGATCGAGTATAAATCAAATCCATGGTACCTCAGTTCAACCGTATACGACATGATGTCAATCTATAACATGCTGAGCATCTTCTTGGCTAACTGCGTGACTGCCGATTAGGGCTTCGTAATCCCGCCGAACGTACTGGGGAATCTGAAGCTCGACAACGTTCTGACTGAGACCAAGGCTGCCATCCAGACTACAGCCTTCCTCACAGTCGATCTTTCCCTGCTCGGGGGAATCGATCTGGGGCAGACTCCGGGTTTCCTAAACGCCAACAAACTTGTCATCGAGACCACGATAACTCCAATCTTCAACCTTTCCCCTTTTGATGGGATGGATCTGGGGCCGGCCATGAGCTCGTACAATACCGGCATCGTCACGGCTGAGGCAAGCGGCGCCGGGCTTCCAGAAGAGAGCTCGATAACGAATGGAGGTTTTGGCTATCCGATGTAACATCTGTCTGACCAAGAGTTTCTTGCGCGAAACTTTCGCGCACTTCGTTGTCGGGAACGTAAATGTCTGACGACAACCCGGTGAATCAGCTGCCCCATCAGCAAAGGGGTCCTGACCCCTCGGCGCACGCGAATACACCCCGTCACGACCAGTTGCCACCGAACGGAGGCCCGATTGGCACAACACGAAGATGACTATGATTACTGCTTACGTTAATTGGTTGAACCCGGCGAGAAGCGCTACTAGAAGCTACTGTGTACCGACATCTCAGAGATGCCCTACCCAAAAGTCGAAGAACACACGAGCAAGTAAGTGTTCAGCTCCGTCAGAGGACCGCGAGTAACACTGGTGACGCTGTTCCATTCGTGGCGATACTGGTGGTACTGGCCTGCGTACTAATATCGTCGTGCTGCCAGTTTTTCCTCTTGGCACGAAGACTGAATCCTGATCGAGCGGAGGCAGGGGACCCCTGACAGGGGTGAGGTTCGTTGGTAACATCGAACGGATATCACCGCGATTCACCGACATTTTCAAG